>NC_140996.1:165749822-166035131 GCF_052327205.1 Somniosus microcephalus | reverse complement strand
CCCCTCTCCCTATCCTCTCCCTCTCCTCTCTCCCTATTTCTCTGTCTCTCTGACGTCTGTTCCCCTCTGCCGCTCTCAGTTTTTCTTCTGCCGTGGTGCCCGATTTGCTACTCCAGGCCCCGCCGTCCGCCCGCTCTCCGGGGCAAGGTAAGAGCCAGGCTCCGGCCCCACACCCACACCGCCAGGGATCAGCACCCGGGGAACCCGCCCGCCGCCCAACGTGAACAAAGACCCTCCTCACCTGTCACGGAGTTGAAGTCTCCGAAAGCGGCCACGGTGCCCCGGGCCACTTCCCCCGCGCATTCAGGAGGCGCGGGGAAGAGAGAGAGAGACAGACTGGGGGTGGGGGGGGGGGAAAGAGTTAGACGCCGCCGCGCACCTGCTCCGCGGAGCTCCGTGCCGCCACCGCCGCACCAGCCTTTACTAAGATGGCGGGCGGGTAGCGGCGCTCAGCTGAGGCCCGCCCCTCCAGCCTTCACAAAGATGGCGGCGATCGGGGGGCCGCTTGTTGACTGGAGCCGGGAGGTGCCTAGCTCGGGCGTGGGGTGCGGAGGAGAGGCCGAGGCTTCGAGGCCTACCTGGAAAAACGGGGAAAGGTAGGAAAATTAATGAGATTAGATAAAAGATTTAGAAAGTAATTAACTTTTTAAAAAAACAATATGTGTTTTAAAAGCAACTTTTTTTTTTTAAAGACGCAGAAAGCGGGGAAAAAGGAAAAGTTTGGAATCAAGATGGCGGCGACTCACCTCGGTTCAGAACGATAAGGCCCGCCCACACACGCACCGATTGGTCGACTGTCAGGTCACCGAACCGTAGGATTGGTCAATCGTCCAGTCACTCGACTCTAGGAGGGCCCGCCTGCACGCGCCAGGAACCCGGTGTACGATTGGTCGACCTCGACGTCACTCTATCGCTAATGAGATGCTAATGAGCAGAATTTTGAACGTTTTTTGGATACCGCGGGCGCAATTTTTGTCCGGCCGAAACGTAAAATTATGCTTACGACCGTTTTGGAATGGTAAGCTTTCTTTTGATGTAATGCACGTGTAGGCACGCTCTATAACTTTCGAGTGCATAGCCGGACAGACGCACACCGAAGGACAGACAGACAGACAGATCGATCCGTTTATATAGATAGATAGAAGATAGATAGATAGTAGATAGATAGATAGCTAGGTAGATAAATAAAGAAATTTGACCTGTGCAAACCTTGTGCACAGTACTCGTTAGATTTTTGTGATCATGAATGAGAATTTCACCAGTTGGTAACAGGATAATTCACTGCAACGAATCTCCTAACTTTGTTTTACGTTTAAAAGTGATATGTAACCACCACTAAAATAGATTATTCCACTAATATTTTTTTTAAATGAGGGAACTGGGCGACACAGTGCATTAGACAATGCCCTTTCACCTCTAAAATCTGGATTCAAATCCAGTCCCGACTAATGGGATGTTGGTTGTGTGGCTAGTTTGGGTAGTCTCAATCCAGTTACAAGCACAAAACTGACACTATTTGGGAATCTCATTCACAGGGACCACTGGAAGACTACTGCAGGAAATTTAAAAAATAGGTCACTGGTGCAGTAAGGGTGTTCTTGAGGCTTAGATGAGGCACATTGTTAGGGCAGAGTAGAAAGTTTTGCACTTCATCTAGCTGTGCTTCACCTGATTTGGAAGTCCATGATGCTGACGCTGGGTGACTGAAATAGGAAGAGTTCCAACCTCAGCACCAACTTTGACGAGCACAAAAAAAAAATCATCCTCCAATGTGATTCTTGTGAATTGTGCAGCGTTTACATTTGTGAAAGCACTTTTAGAACAGTCATTGAAAAATATTCACAACAATTTCACAACAGTTCAGTACAATTAAAAATACCTGACCACTGTTGTTGGGAAATTTCACACCAGTACTTCCTAACTGAGAGAACGTCCTTCAGCAGAATGCTGTTGTAGTCGGCCCCATAGGCAACACAGCTAAATTTATTCTGCAGAATATCCATGATGTGCTTTAGAAGATCCTGACATTTCAGACGTGGTCCTCCTATATAATGCAATATGATCAATGAAACAGCAACAAACAATGCAAGCGCTGCCCCTTAAGCTCCTATAATTGTGCAGACATTACAAATGATGAATCAAGCAAGAATCCCCACTTCAAATGAAGTCACGGGACTAATTTCATTGTATTGTTTGATCTTACTGAAGTACACTGGTAGATTTTGTAATAAATAAACTACTACACATGAATGCTCGCTGGATTCAACAGCTGTGCCCTTGATTGACTTTCTCCCACCTAGGTTATGAGTGCCAGGACAGCAACAGAACAAGGTGGCAAAGAAATAGATACTTAAACATGCTACAAGAACTGGAATTTCTCTATTTTTGATATTGGGAATGGGGGCACAGGTGGGGGGAGGCAAAGTCGCCCCACACAGATTTGTTCGTTAGTACACAAATTTCAAACTCTAGCATTTGGGTTCCTTTGTCAAACTATATAATTGATTGACCATTGCTCCAAATGAAGAGTAATTTTATTTCCAACTTTGTAATTCAACTAACACAACAAACCATACATAATTCACCTTAGACTGTAGCTTTGAGAGATAAGGATGCTGTAGTTGATGGGAAGTTCCTATCCTAAACATTTCCTAATTTGGGAATACTCAACCCCCTCTCCCCCCCCCCCCCCAACACATATTCTTGAGTTTAGAACTAGCCAATCAGCTGGACAATGGAGTAGGATGATGTGGCTGACCATGTCAAAGGCTGCAGAGAGGTTGAGGAGAGATAATGCACCAGTCATAGTGTATATCATTTCTGACTTTGATTAGGTCAGTTTCAGTGCTGTGATAGGGACAGAAACCCGACTGAAGAGGTTTAAATGTGGAGTTGCAGGAAAGATGGGCACAGATTTGGGAGACGACAACACGTTCAAGGACTTTGGAGATGAAAGGTAGGTTGACGATGGGGCAGTAGTTTGCCAGGGCAGAGGGGTCAAGGGTGGTTTTATTGAGGAGAGGTGTGATGATGGTGGGTTTGAAAGTGAGAGGGACAGAACCTGAGGAGAGGGAACTATTTACAGCATCAGCTAGCATGGGGGGTCAGGAAGGGAAACTGGGTGGTCACTTTCCTCACTTTATGTTCTTCCATGTTTGGCATAAATCACAACATTTGGGGGGGAGAAATAAATGGTCTCTATAGCAGACAATTAGAAATAGATAGCAAATACAGGAAAACACTGTTTCAAACATTTTGATTTTTAACTCTGAATCAAGACCCAGAGGGATTTCTGAAATGTTTAAATGAATACCTGGGTTACCACCCCCTGCATGACTTAGTCAGTTCACCCAGTGAGTAGTTGAGCCATACAGAGCAGGGAGGTCCCAGGTTCCATCCACAATCTGTGCGAGTTACTTAATCTCAGCTGCTGGGTCCATAGCAGGAATGTTACAAATTGTTAAGGAGGGTTGAAAAAAATGGCCATGGTTTCCTCACCTGTTCATTATGCAGCAACATTTGCTGAAAGTGCGTGGGTGCAAATGGCAGGAAAGAACAGGATCAAGCTCAGCTGTGACGCACACTGCACTCAACATTCAAAGTCATGGCTTATATGTAAAAAAATGGCATGGTGCCTTTGGAATCTTAGCAATTCATAGAAAGGAATAGGATGACAGAACAAGGAGAGGAGAGGAATGGATGTCAAAATACATTTTGTTAATTTGCATTTGAGCCTGCAAAAAAAAAATCTTTTTTTTTTAAAGTGGGGATACATGTACAGGTAGACTATCCTTTATCCGAAAACCTCGGGACCAGCCGTGTTTCGGTTTTTGGAGAATTTCGGATTTCAGAAGGTGGGTCGGCGGGGGGTCGTGCGCACGACCCCCCCGCCGACCCCCCCTGGCCCCGACCCCCGCCGACCCCCCCCGGCCCCCGCCGACCTCCCCACCGGCCCCGACCCCCGCTCGGGGTCGGCGGGGGGGGGGGGTCGGCGGGGGTCAGGGCCGGCGGGGGTCCGCGGGGGGGTCGTACGCACGACTTACGCTGACGCTCAGCGTAAGTCGGCGGGGGTCGGGGTCGGCGGGGGTCAGGGCCGGCGGGGGTCCGCGGGGGGGGTCGGGGCCGGCGGGGGTCCGCGGGGGGTCGTGCGCACGACTTACGCTGACCCTCTGCTCAGCGTAAGTCGTGCGCACGACTTACGCTGAACGAAAAAACCTTTGGTTTTTAGAGGGTTTCGGTTTTCGGAAGTTCGGATAAAGGGTAGTCTACCTGTAGTATAAATAAATTTAAAAATAAATAAGACTGTTATTTTACTTGTGGGTGAGGTGGACGGTCGAGTATTGTTAGTGTCCATTATAAAAATGGGCCCTAACAGCGTGCAACTTGCCAGCTCATCACGTAATGAAAACCCCCTTATGAAAAAGGTTCAAAACCAAATCATAGTTCAAATCCAAATTAAACTCGGTTTGAATTCAGCTGACAGACTTGGTCATTTCAGCTAACTATAGATTCAGTATTTCTAAACACAGCATCGGCAATTCCAAAAATTGAAAGCTGCTAAGCAGGTGAAGCAATATAATTCAAAAACTGTTTCAGCAGCAACCATGTCCTCTAGCCTGATTAATCAACACAGAACTAGATTAGCATTTTGTGTTTTTTTTAAACCAAAGCCAACATACAGCCAGTATGTGTTGAGAAATGCTCAGATAAATACATTACATACCATATTTAACAGCGCAATTAAATTATTAAGTTGACCAGGAAAAGAATAGTTGATTTGGAAAAGATTTTAAATATTTAGACTCTGCTCACTTTTATTGGCCCATCGGATAAAATATTTCATGATACTGCTGATTTCTTGCATCTTCTTCTGCCGGTTGGCTTGGGTAGTTGCTGACACATTGGGGTTGGCTGCCTGGAGACATTCGGTCTCTTTCTGGATGTACTTTTGCAGAAAGCTAAAACACAAGCATTTTGTGGAAATGAAAAATAAAAGAGAAATAGCAGGAATGGAATCCAAGGAGAATTATTTTAAATTTTATTAAGCAAGATTCCACACCGCTGTTCATTAGATTAAACAAAGGGATATGGGAACAGGGTGGGCCTTTGGGATTAGGACTACCACTTGCGTGAAGGATAAACACCAACATGGATTGGTTAGGCCGAATGGCCTGTTTTTGTGTTGCAATTTCTATGTAATTCTGCGCAACTAAACCAAAAATCTTGGGAAACTAAAACTGCATCTGACTGTGGTTATGAAAATGAGAGAATTCAAATGAATGTAGGCTTTGCATCAATCCTCACAATGGAAAGGGAAATGGCCTTTACACGGTAGTGTGCTTTATCTTACAGAACCTTCTCCACATATCTAGTAATTTGCATACATAGAAAAGGGCAAACATAGATTTATTTAAGAACGGCACAGCTCACTTCCAGCAGACTGCATTGAAAAGGTAACTTCCCATTTTAAAGTCAAGAAATTTTGAGGTGACAAAATTATTCTTATCACTGCTATATAAAAAAGGGACTAAAAGACGCTATAAACTAATTCATGCAAAACTTGAGGTATCCTCTGCAGTGGGCTGCGTGGTTGGTCCAGAAATACAAGAAACCCTGAAGAACTTGCTATCAATGCAACAAGGCACATAGTCAAGTTTTTTCTATATTTCAAAAAATATTGACAACATAATACAACTCTGCAGCTTTCCACAATATATGTATAAATATGGGCTCTTGTATATATATGATGAAGACATAGTTTTGTAGTTCAGTACTTGCTCTTGTAATAGTAGAAGTTTTGTGATACTTGGTTAGGCATCCACAGCACTTTTTCCAAGGGCACATTTGGCAAATTTACCTAAAAACTGCATCCCAGTTCAACTGCTTTGAATGTTTTGATTCAGAACTTCGATCCAACTGCTCGATGGCTTCTGGGGTCCGAATAAGACGTTTAAATTTATCTACTTCTTTCTAAAAAAAAACATAAGGTGTTAAAGCTACGATTAGCCTGGTAAAAGACACTGTTAAAAAATTGTGTGTATTCAATCTTTGAAATCAAAATTGCAAAATCATTAGTATAGGGTCCCTGAGCGTAAGCTAATCCTTAGTGCCATAGGGAAGAAACAGATCCACTTTCAAGTCCTGCTCCTCTCAATTCCTGCAGGGGTAGAAGGCGGAAGAAACAGACAGTGAGAGTGAGAAAGAGGAAAAAGTGAAAGGGAGGTGTGTCAGGCCAGGCAGACGAAGGAGCAGGGAAATAATATATAATGCAACAAGAACGAACGTTCAAACAACTGGCAACGCTAAATGCAATTTACAGTCGAGACATTTCCATTCTAGTTTTTAATGAATTGGCCACGAAGTGTCTTCTGTACTTCTCAAGAAGTTTAATGAGATACATTGTATTACCTTTCTCTCTGTAGCCTTGTCATTGTCAAACTGGCGACAGCAGACGTGCAGCTCATGAAGTGCAAGGCTCATGGTTCCTTTGAAAAGCAGTGGAATGAATCCTGCAAAGTAAAAATGAACTCCAGAGCTTACACTTTTAATGGCCAACCATCAACCTACACAAAGATTCCTGTGACGAGATAGAAACAGTGCTTCTGTGAACGTGGTATCAACAAACTGAAGATTTAATGCGCTACACCATGGCTCAGTAAAACACGGGGTTGCAGCTGTGGTCTTCATTCTCAGGCCAAGCTGCTGCAGGAATTATCAGTTGCTTCCACAGGGAAACAGGAGAGGGGTGAAACAGGAGCATAAATTTGTGAAACATGTTGGATATTTTGTACTTTAACTAAAAGGTCTTATATAAATGCAATAAAAATTGAAAATGCAGGTCAAACAGGATCTTTCATCAGAACCCTGAATGTCACGGACCTACATTGGCTCCCGGTTAAGCAGCGCCTCGATTTCAAAATTCTCATCCTTGTTTTCAAATCCCTCCATGGCCTCGCCCCTTCCTATCTCTGTAATCTCCTTCAGCCCCACAACCACCCCGCCCCCCACCCGAGATATCTGCGCTCCTCTAATTCTGTCCTCTTGAGGATCCCTAATTATAATCGCTCAACCTTTGGTGGCCGTGCGTTCTGTTGCCTAGGCCCTAAGCTCTGGAATTCCCTGCCTAAACCTGTCCGCCTCTCTACCTCTTTCCTTCTTTAAGATGCTTCTTAAAACCTACCTCTTTGACCAAGCTTTTGGTCACCGGCCCTAATTTATCCTTATGTGGATCGGTGTCAAATTTTTTGTCTTAAAATACTCCTGTGCAGCGCCTTGGGATGTTTTATTACGTTAAAGGTGCTATATAAATACAAGTTGTTGTTGTTGATCTGAAACGTTAACTCTGTTTCTCTCGCCACAGATCCTGACCTGATGAGTGTTTCCACCATTTTCTGGTTTTATTTCAGATTTCCAGCATCTGCAGTATTTTGCTTTTGCTATATAAATGCAAGTTGTTTTGTCATTTTTGCTCCACACACTAAAATTAAACATATATATTTTGTATTGTGATTGATCTATAGCTTTGATTTGCAACATAAAGTACAACACATGCTTGCAGGCACATGCTCCCATGGGTTTTTTTTTAGTTCTAAGTCACTTACAGCAATCTGTCCCAATTTAAAAATCTAATCAGAAAGATTTGAGGACACTCAGTGCACATTCAAAGAGCACATCAAGAAGCTGAAAAAAAAACGAAACTCCAGGAACTGTGTACTCCAGGAACGGTGTACTCCAGGAACTGGCCAAATCAAAATGGGGAGCTGATGAAGGATCATCACGGGGACTTTCAAACCAACTTCACTATACTGCTTCACAGGGACTGTGCCACCATCAGTGAGATGGAGTGCCTTCAGTAAAGAGGGGACAAAAACAGGTGTATGGTCCTAGTTATCCACTACATAGACATATTCCACCATCCAGGATGCTGAGGTCCAGAAAAATCTTTGCCTCTGAAAATCCCTTACTCAAAATAACACAGTGGAAGGCTACAGAGTAACAAAATGGCAGGAAATGCCAATGACCCTCCTGGCACTGACAAGGTGTACACTAAAATGAGCGAGAGCTGGGGTGACAAAGACTGATGAGAATATGACCAAGTTAAAGCTGGGAAATGACCCTCCCTCTGGCCCGATGTGAAGGTGAAGAGGCGAGGCAACCACTTGAACACTGCCTGCTGCAGTGCTCCCCATCAACATCCTGTACTCCAGAGGAACTATTCGAGATAAATGACAACGCCAGATCCAGGCTGCAGTTTTGGAGTGACAAGCTATGACGATGAACTGTTAAAAAGGCACTTTCTTTATTGAAAATGTTTGGGATCCCCATTTGATATGATAATGTGGTTCACACTGAATTTGAGCATATTGCAAAATCTTCATGGTCTGACATTGTGACAAAAAATGCCAACTGTTCCAGCTCTTTGCTCAGCTATATCCCTAAAGTCAATTTACTTATGCTATTCAATACCTAAATTGCATTTTCACTGTCTTAAATACGTCCACACACACACAAGGCTATTTACTCAAATATTTAAATATATATATATAACTAAACAGAGGTTATAATCCACATTTCCTATTGCTAAAGGCATTACCGATAATTGTTCTGTCAAATCAAAATCATAATACAGCAGCTCCTTTTTGAATGTGTTGACATCGTAAATGAAAAAATTATTGTAAGACAACAATTAAAGTTTATTCCTACTATTCATGAATTCAAAATTCTTTTAACTTTAGTTGTGTCCCTATATATAAACTATAAGATTTTATCAATTTAAGTGAAACATTACAGCAGTTATGAACCTTAAAAGAGATGGGCAAGGTAAGCTGATGCACTGAAATGAGTCCAGCAGGATTGCAGGCGGTGTAACTTGTAAATATGAGAGTCACATGTAAATTATGCTATCGAGGTGCCACCAAAACAGTCAGTTGCAAAAAAGCAGTTTATTTTTTTTGCGACTCATCCCGACGAGTACTCCTGTAAATTGACACATATCTACAACAACCTATTGTACAGTAAAAACAGAATGTGGGCACCGGAGCGGAGAGAGAAAATAATCAAGGAGTGACGTCACAGGACAGCAGGTAGGTGATTGGTTGGTGAGTATTAGAGCGGTTTGTTTTGTCTCTAAACTAGTGCAGTGTTTTAAGCTAAGAGCTGGGGAGCAATAACTAATACTTTATTGGATTGATAACTTAACTACATTAATTAATTAATTAATTAATATAACTCTAAATAATCACTTGATTAAATACTTTAACTAATTTAAATAAGCATATAAATAAAAAAACTCTAGAGATGGCAGAGCAGGCTATGTGTCGGGACTGTAGTATGTGGGAGTTTGTGGACAGTGAGACTGTCCTGGATTCCTAAATCTGCAGGAAATGTCTCTGCCTTCAGTCACACCGGCTCAGAGTCCTTGAGCTGGAGTGTGAGTTAGAGACACTCCGAAACGCAAAGGAAGGGGTGGAATTTCTGGACAGTTTTATCCAGAATACAGTCACACCCCAGAGGAAAGTACTGGTTCAGGAAGGGGAGGGTGTGACTGTTGGGGAGCCGGGTAGCGGGACTTAGGAGAGGTTGAGGAGGTCCTGCAGACACTGGTCCTGTCCAACGGGTACGATGTACTCGCTACCTGTGAGGACAAGGAGAAAGACTGCGGGGAGGACAGCCACAATGCAGACCAAGGCACCGTGGCTCAGAAGACTCTGCAAGGGGCGGAAGAGCAGAATAGAAATGTGGTAGTGATAGGAGATTCTATAATTAGGGGGATAGACAACGTCCTCTGCAGCCAAGAAGGAGAATCCTGAAGGGTGTGTTGCCTACCCAGGGTAAGGGATATCTCGAGGCAGCTGGAGAGGAATTTGGAAAGGAAGGGGGGTAAATCCAGTTGCCGTGGTCCATGTCGGAACAAACGACATAGGTAGAAACAGGGAGGAGGTCCTGCTGAAGTAGTATCATGAGTTAGGAGCTAAATTAAAAAACAGGACCTCGAGGGTAATAATCTCTGGATTATCGCCCGAGCCACAGGTAAATTGGCATAGAAACAGTCAGATCAGGAGAATTAACATGTGGCTAAAGGGCTGGTGTGGAAAAGCAGGTTTCCTTTTCATGGGACACTGGCACCAGTGCTGGGACAGGAAGGAGCTGTACCGATAGGATGGGCTCCACCTGAACCGGGATGGAACCCGTATCCTAGCGGAAAGGGTAAATAGGGAGATGGCAAAGGCTTTAAACTAGTAAGATGGGGGGAGGGATCTACAAGAAATGAAACCAGCCTAAATATAAACAAAACAGGAAAGGAGAGCATAGGAAAGTGTAAATTAAGGGAGGACATTGATGGCCAGGGAATAAATAGAGTTATAGAACAGGAGTGTAAAAAGATGGTTAAAAATAAAGTGAAAAGAACCGCACAGTGTCCGTAATAAAACAGGGGAGCTGGAGGCAATTATGCATTGCAAGGAACCAGACATAGTAGGGATTACTGAGATATGGCTGCAGAAAAATCAGGACTGAGAATTAAACATTGCCGGGTATAACATATTTAGAAAAGATAGAGAGGGAAAAAGGGGAGGTGGAGTAGCCTTACTTATTAGGGATAACATAATGGCAGTAGAAAAAAGTGACGCAGCTATCAGCAAAACAGAAATAGAATCCATGTGGATAGAGATAAAAGATAATAAAGGATCAATCACACTATTAGGGGTAGTCTACAGACCACCTAATAGTGGAAAGGAGGTGGAGGAAGAAATATGCAAACAAATTAGGGAAATGAGTAAAAGACATAGAATAATAATCATGGGGGATTTCAACTACCCTGATATTGGGACAGAAGAGATAGGTAAAGAGGATAAGGGAATGGAGTTCCTACGATGTGTACAGGACTCCTTTCTAACCCAATGTGTAAAAAGCCCAACAAGGGAGGATTCACTATTGGATCTAGTAATGGGGAATGAACTTGAGTAGATAAGAGAAGTAAAAGTAGGGGAACATCTAGGTAATAGTGACCATAATATGATATGCTTTAAGATAATAATTGACAAAGACATAAGTATGACAAAGACCAGGGTAATAGATTGGAGAAAAGCTGATTTTGAGAGCTGAGAATAGAACTTGGGAAAATAAAATGGGCAACAATATTGGCAAACAATGATGTAGAACAGCAAGGGAAACATTTAAAACTGTGTTCAACAGAGTGCAGGAAAAATATATACCGCTAAAAAACAAGAACAAGCTAAACACTAATGAGACACCATGGATGAATAAAGCCATATGGGAAAAATTGAGGGTAAGGAAAGAGGCATACATTGACTACATGGGCAGCAAGGGAGAGTATGACAAGAGAGAACACGGAGATTAGGAGAGAAGTAAAAAAAAATCACAATCAAGAAGGCAAAGAGGAACTATGAAATTAAATTATTAAGGAACATAAAACAAAATAGTAAAATATTTTACAGGCACGTAAATTTAAAAAAAGGTTGGGATGGGAATAGGGCCAGTAAGTGATAGACAGGATAATACCACAGGCAACGATAGAGAGATGGCAGAAATATTAAATAATTACTTTGCTTCAACAGGTGGAGATGACATCGGATGATGAAACTAGTAATGAGATAACTGCATTTAAAATAAAACAAGGAGCTATATTAAATAAACTAATGAAACTCAAAGAGGATAAAACCCCTGGTCCGGACGGATTACATCCGCACATTTTAAAAGAATCTAGTGAAGAGATAGCAAAAGCATTACTTCACATATTTAGTAAATCATTAGAAAAAGGTGTAGTGCCAGAGGGCTGGAGGATAGCTAACGTGATACCTGTGTTTAAGAAGGGAGCTAGAACATGTCCAGGGAATTATAGGCCAGTCAGCTTAACATCGGTGGTAGGAACAATAATGGAATCCCTACTAAAGGAGAAAATGGAAGAACATCTAGAAACCAAAAATATAATAACAGTCAGCATGGATTTCAAAAGGGAAAGTCTTGCTTAACCAAGCTAATTAATTTTTTTGAAGTAGTAAGAGAGAGTAGACAAGGGTAATGCAGATGATGTAATTTATCTAGATTTTCAAAAGGCCCTCAATAAGGTACAACATAATAGACTAATGAATAAGGTCAGGGAATGCAGAGTTAGGGGAGCAAGTAGCAGAATGGATAGCTAGCTGGCTTCAAGACAGAAAGCAGAGAGTAGAGGTAAAGGGTAGCTATTCAGAGTGGCAGAAGGTGGGTCGTGGTGTTCCACAAGGATCAGTGCTGGGACCACTGTTGTTCACAATTTATATTAATGATTTAGACTTTGGAATCAAAAACACAATTTCTAAATTTGCGGATGGCACCAATTTTTTTTTTTGGGGGGGGGGGGGGAATAGTCAATACTGAGGAGGACTGCAACAAATTACAAGAAGACATTAATAAACTTGCAGAATGGGCATATAATTGGCAAATGAAATTCAACACAGATAAATGTGAGCTATTACATTTTGGTAAGAAAAATAGGGAGAGCACATATTACTTGGAAAATAAGAATCTAAATGGGGTAGATGAGCAAAGGGATCTCGGAGTACAAATACACAAATCATTAAAAGTATCGACACAGGTTAACAAGGCCATAAAAAAGCAAACCAAGCACCAGGATTTATTTCTAGAGGGACAGAATTGAAAAGTAGTGCAGTTATGCTAAACTTGTATCAAACCTTGGTTAGACCACATTTGGGGTACTGTGTACAATTCTGATCGCCATATTATAAAAAGGATATAGAGGCACTGGAGAGGGTGCAGATAAGATTTACAAGAATTATACTAGAAATGCGAGGGTATACCTATCAGGAAAGGATTAACAGGCTGGGCCTCTTTTCTCCTGAAAAGAGAAGGCTTAGGGGTGATCTAATAGAGGACTTTAAAATCATGAAATGTTTTGATAGAGTAGATACAGAGAAAGTGTTTCCACTTGTGGAGAATAGCAAAACTAGAGGCCATCAATATAAGATCATCACCAAGAAATTAAATAGGGAATTCAGAAGAAACTTCTTTACCCAGAGAGTGGTGAGAATGTGGAACTCGCTAACACGGAGTGGTTGAAGCGAATAGTGTAGATGCATTTAAGGGGAGGTTAGATAAGCATATGAGGGAGAAGGGAATAGAGGGTTATGCTGATAGAGTTTGATCTATTATTAAGGACATGGTAACAGGGCACTTAGAAAATATTAATAGGATTTCACAGAGTCAACACGGATTTATGAAAGGGAAATCGTGTTTGACAAATCTGTTCGAGTTTTTTGAGGTTGTAACTAGCAGAATAGATAAGGGGGAACCAATGGATGTGGTGTACAGGAAACTTTGGTTTATCCGGAGGTTAACTGTCCGGAATGCTCGAGCCACCAGCAAAAATCAGGAGCCGTTTCGTTAGGTTTTTTTTCTTTTTGTTGCTTTTTTTTTTCCACCAGTCAGGCTCTGCAAGGTCTCGCTGAAGCTGTTGCTAAGCTACAGAGACGCTTGCAAGGTACGGCCGACTGTTTAGAAGCTTCAGGGTTTGTTGCCAGATACGGAGCTCAAAATTTCCGTATGTTTCTGATGCGCTATCGATTCTAATAAAAGGCTGAGTAGAGTTCAGAACAACAGGCTTTTATTAACTACTGAATGCAACTACAAACAGATCAGGACTATGCCTCTAGTGGACGACCGAATGGCAGAGAGCTGCCGTGCAGCCGTCCTTATACCAGGTAGCCAAGGGCGGAGTCAGCTGAGGCATAGTCAGGTATAACAGTGAAACAAGAGTGAACGACAACAACAACAACAATAGTGAACACAGTGAACGACAGTGGTTTACCACAGTTTCAACATTAGCGCTGGTTTGTCCGGCAGTTTTGATGGGACGGCAACAGCTTGGTCCTGGATAGCACAAAGTTTCCTGTATTTGGATTTTCAGAAGGCATTCGATAAGGTGCCACACAAAAGAGATTATTAAACAAAATTAAGGCTCATAAGATTGGGGGTAATATACTAGCATGGATCGAGGACAGAAAACAGAGAGCAGGAATAAACGGGTCATTTTCGGGTTGGCAGGCTGTAACTAGTGGGGTACCGCAAGGATCAGTGCTTGGGCCTCAGCTATTCACAATCTATATCAATGATTTGGATGAGGGGACCAAATGTAATACATTTAAGTTTGCTGCTGATACAAAGCTGGGTGGGAATGTAAGTTGTGAAGAGGATGCAAGGAGACTTCAAGGGAATATAGATAGGCTAAGTGAGTGGGCAAGAACATGGCAAATGGAATATAATGTGGAGAAATGTGAAGTTATCCACTTTGGTAGGAAAAATAGTAAAGCAGAGTATTTTTTACATGGTGAGAGATTGGGAAATGTTAGTGTTCAGAGGGACCTGGGTGTCCTTGTACAAGAATCACTGAAAGTTAACATGCAGGTACAGCAAACAATTAGGAAAGCAAATGGTATGTTGGCCTTTATTACAAGAGGATTTGAGTATAAGAGCAAAGACGCCTTACTGCAATTATAAAAGACACTGGTGAGACCACACCTGGAGTATGGTGTGCAGTTTTGGTCTCCTTACCTAATGAAGGATATACTTGCCACAGAGGGAGTGCAACAAAGGTTCACCAGACTGATTCCTGGGATGGAGGGATTGTCCTATGAGGAAAGACTGAGTAGACTAGGACTATATTCTCTCTCGAGTTTAGAAGAATGAGGTGATCTCATTGAAACATACAAAATTCTTACAGGGCTCGACAGGGTAGATGCAGGGAGGATGTTTCCCCTGGCTGGGGAGTTTAGAATAAGGGGTCGGCCATTTAGGACTAAGATGAGGAGAAATTTCTTCACTCAGAGGGTGGTGAATCTTTGGAATTCTCCACCCCAGAGGGCCGTGGAGGCTCAGTTGTTGAGTATATTCAAGACAGAGATCGATAGATTTTTGGAATATTAAGGGAATCAAGGGATATATGGGGATAGTGCAGGAAAGTGGAGATGAGGTAGAAGATCAGCCATGATCTTATTGAATGGCGGAGCAGGCTCAGAGGGTCAACTGGCCTACTCCTGCTCCTATTTCTTATGTTCTTATGAGGAAAGATGCGAGGAGTCTCAAGTGGAGCATTTTCGGGTTGGCAGGCTGTAACTAGTGGGGTGCCGCAAGGATTAGTGCTTGGGCCTCAGCTATTCACAATCTATATTAATGACTTAGATGAAGGAACCGAGTGCAATGTATCCAAGTTTGCTGATTATACAAAGCTAGGTGGAAAAGTAAGCTGTGATGAGGAGGACGTAAAGAGCCTGCAAAGGGATATAAACAGGTTAAGTGAGTGGGCAATAAGGTGGCAGATGGAGTATAATGTGGGGAAATGTGAGGTTATTCGCTTTGGTAGGAAGTATAGAAAAACAGAATATTTTTTAAATGACGAATAACTATTAATTGTTGGTGTTCAGAGAGATTTGGGTGTCCTAGTACAAGAAACACAGAGTTAGCATGCAGATACAGTAAGCAATTAGGAAGGCAAATGGCATGTTGGCCTTTATTGCTAAAGGGTTGGAGTATAAGAGTAAGGAAGTCTTGCTACAATTGTACAGGGCTTTGGTGAGACCACACCTGGAGTACTGGGCACAGTTTTGGTCTCCTTGTTTAAAGAAGGATATACCTGCCTTAGAGGTGGTGCAACAAAGGTTCACTAGATTGATCCCTGGGAATGGGTTGTCCTGAGAGATTGAGTAGATTGGGGCTATACTCTCTGGAGTTTAGAAGAATGAGAGTTGATCTGATTGAAACATATAAGATTCTGAGGGAGATTGACAGGGTAGATGCCGAGAGATTGTTTCCCCTGGCTGGACAGTCTAGAACTAGGGGGCATAGTCTCAGGATAAGGGGCCAGACTTTTAAGACTGAGATGAGGAGGAATTTCTTCACTCAGAGGGTTGTGAATCTTTGGAATTCTCTACCCCAGAGGGATGCTGAGTTGTTGAGTATATTCAAGGCTGAGATATATAGATTTTTGGACTCCAGAGGAATTAAGAGATATGGGTATAGGTCCAGAAAGTGGAGTTGAGGTCGAAGATCAGCCATGATCCTATTGAATGGCGGAGCAGGCTCGAGGGGCCGTATGACCTACTCCTGCTAATTCTTATGTTCTTAACATTCCAAAAATATTGCACCTGTACGTGGCACTGTGAGCATATTAGTGCATGACATATTGGCCCAGAAATTCGGGTCTCCACGGGTGAGTACGCACGGGGTACTCACACGTAGGCCCAACGAAAGTGCCGGTTTCGTACATGCACTGCACATGTGCGGGAAACCGGCACTTCCGTTCCCCTGAAAGGGGTTCAGAAGTCGAATGCGTGCGCCGGAGAGGCAGCGCGTACGCATCGAACTTACGTTTTTCTTGCAGGGTTCTCTGGGAGGGCAAGTCTCCAGCAGTTACACTTTTAAAAAGCAGGCGCAAGGCCTGCTTTTAACAAGGTAAGTGGTGAATTAATTAAAATTAAAACATTTTTTCCACAGGTTTATTATTTTTTAATACTTTAAAGAAAAGTAAGTTTATTTTTAGCCCTGTTAGAAAATGTAATTAATTTTTTCAAAAATTTAAATTATTGTTGAAAAAGTTTTCATGTAATTTATAGTTATTTTAAAAATGTGATTTAAAAAAAAATGTATTTGAAGTTTTAGTGCTGTTTTGGGGCTTGTAGTATTTATAGGTTTGACAGCTCTTCCTATCAAACTTATGAATGAAGCATTCCCTGCTACCATTGGCTCTCCATGACCCACGTGATCCCAGGGGACGCATTGAACTAACTGCGCCCCTGGGATACGCAAGCACTGCGCGCCGGCAGTTGGAGGAGACCCAGGATCGGAATTCCACGCGGGCCCACAGCTCAACGGCCAGCGCGCTAGGTAAGTGCAGGTCGGAGGCTTGCACCCGTGGGAAGCCTCCGACCCGAATTTCTGGGCCAATATTCTATGACAGGGCCAACTGAAGCAAAAATATATCAAGCGGCTTTGAAACCATGCAAGGGGAAATTTTTTAAAAGGGCTCTTTTAGAATGTGCAAGATAAAAACTCAACAGCAAGATTGCTTACTTCAAATATTGAAAGGTTATGTGAAGGGCAAGATGAAAGGCAATTGTGGCCAGCCACAGCTGACCGATACTGGCCAAAAGACAGCGTTGAGAACTCATCAACTCCCCACAACTGAACATGCTAACAAGATTGTGCGGTAAGAAAATCCCTCCCCTAGTGATGCCCAGAAGTTGGCAGAATATAAACATTTTGACCAGTAATCACACACACACCCAATAAAGAAAGAAAGCAGCTGCAGAAACAGTACCCACCCCTCATCAACCAGCTCCCGAGGAAGCGAGAACAGTCCATTTCCCTCCTTTGCCACGGATCAAAGAAAGAACAGCAATAACATAACACTGCATGCCCATCAGCTAAAGAAGTGCTAGCACTCACAATAGATCCCCTCCTCCTCTCCCCTTCCTCCCGCTCTGTCCATCCCCGATCCTTCCTCTTCTCTCCCCCTCATCAACCAATTCCTGAGGAAGTGAGAAAAGCCCATTTTCATCTTCGCCAGTCTAAAGAACAGCAATAAGGTAAAAGTGCATGCCCACCAAATAAGGATGTGTTTGCACTCTGACTACTCCCCCTTCTCATCGCCTTCCTTCAACCTCCCTCCCTCTTCTCCTTCCACAGCTCCCTCCTCATCCCAATTCATCCTGCCTCCCTATACCTCCTCTCCTTTTAACTTCCCTTCTGATCCCGCCGTCTTCTTCCCTCCCTCTCTCCATAACCCTCCATTCTCTTCTTTCTCCTTCCCTCCATCTCCACCTCTTCCTTCCCTTCTCCCCTCCGCCTCCTTCTCTGGCTTCCCTTTCCTGAGGGGTTAGACGTGGTGGGGTTTAATCAGGCAATGATGAGGCAAAAGGAGGAGGGATGCACAATAGGCCTGTGAGAGAGGAAAAGTGAGTTGGAGAAATATAGGGCTGGAAGAAACTGCAGAGATAATGGCCCATAATTTGCGGTCAGTGGCCAAGTGACTGCGATTGTCGCTAATCTCGAAGAAAGCCGCCCAGAAATCTCTGTGCCAAGAACTTTAGCTTCCTCGATGTGAAATTGATTGTAGTGCTGTCAAAAGGGGAACTCTAGCAAACAACAGCAATGAGTCATCAAGCTGTCTAAGCAGCCAATGACATTGAAGAATTCACAGACAGTAAACCCGGAAATAAAAAACACTGATTATAACTATTTAAAAAAGTGCAGCTACAGAGCAAAATAAAGATTGGGGGGGGGGGGATGGGTGGAGTGGGCTGGTGCATAACGCAACCTGTGGCGAAGCAGTGCATGATTTCTGTGTTTAGCTGCGCATGCACTAAATCCTGAAGTCACGGTCAGTTTCAGGGGGTAATGACGGCGAACGCTGGAGATATTTAAAAACAAGGTTGAAAATTTGTAATTTAATTATTGGGGACAGGGAGACAATGTAGGTCGGCAAGGAGGACTGATAAGCGAGTAGAACTTACCACATACAGCAGAGTTTTGGAAAAATTAGAGTTTATGGAGTTAGGATTGGAGCTCTGCAAAGTGAGCGATGTAGTCAAGTCTGGTGGTGATAAAGGCAAGTATAAGCACAGTTTCAGCACTGGAGCGGCTGAGGTGGAGAATGTATGCAGGTGGGAGAATGTGGACCTGGTGACAGAGAGGATATGGAATTGGAAATTCAGATCAGGATGCTGAGGTTGCATATAGTTTGATGAGTGACAATGACTTATTCTAATTAAAAATGGTAACTCATTTTGATTAATGACCCACTCCAATATACACAGCATCATTTGCTTAGAACGGGTCTGCAATCGGTGTCATTTTTATTGGCCACAAAAAAGACAGACTTGCATTTATATAGTGCCTTTAGTGACCTCAGGATATCCCAAGGCACTTTACAACCAATGAAGTCACTGTTGTAATGTAGGAAACAAATGTAACTCCTGTAGGAGTCTACGTACTCCTAGCAAAAAATACTGAACTTGGAGAGGTTCAACAGAAAAGGTTTAATTCTTGAGACTGCATGTTGAACAGAAAATGGCGTCAGAGCCTACACCAAGTCTGACTGCTTTTCATCAGTCCACAGCTTCGACTGCTCCTCCCCCGCTCTGGGCTTAACTATGTTGCAGATCGAGTTTCTTAGGTGTGATCCTTCTTAAAGGCATAACGCCTGATTTATAGTCTACGGACCGCAAAGCGGATTGTGTCCTTTCTGTGGTCGGTACGCCACACTCCGAACATTCCTCCAAAAACCATTTAGGCCCTAAGCATAGAATTTCCGCCTTAAACCTCTCTACCTCCCTCAAGGTGCTCCTTAAAACCTACTTCTTTGACCAAGCTTTTGGTCACCTATCCCAATAGCACCTTATTTCCCACATTACAGCAGGGACTACACTCCAAAAGTATTTCATTGGCTGTAAAGCGCTTTGAGACATCCGGTAGTCGTGAGAGGCGCTATATAAATGTAAGTCTTTTTATTTTTAGCTGGGTGTCTAATTCTGCTCCTGTGAAGCGCCTTGGGACGTTTCACTACGTTACAGACGCTATTTAATTCGGGCTGTTATTTCCCACCGTAACTCCACCCCCTGCTGCCAGCCCCGGCGGGAAATGTTTGTAAATAATCAGCGCGCCACAACGAGCCACACCCACCGGAAGTCAAGAATTCAGTGCAGCAAAAAGTTCGCCGCCCGCAAAACCCGCGCATTTAAACGTTCCGCACCCCTAGCGAATCAAATTGCGATAAAACATTATGCACCTGCCGCTGGTTGATCACGACTCCCGATGTTATTCTAATCCAATCCCGTCAAGAACAGCTTCATCAAACTTGGCGCGAATACAATTTGTTTTTACAGCAAAAAGTTGTCTCGCGTTCTGTCAGTAACCGAAACAGCGACGGCGCCAAACGCGGCCGGGATCGCACCCGTCCCATATGCGCGTCCGGCCACCGAGCGCTGCAGTGCAGAGGCGGTCAGCGCCGCCAGCGGTACATCTTGCACAGGACGCGCACTCAGAGCAGCACAGCCTCGAGCCACATACATCAGCCGAGGCGACATGGATAGAGCATAACAGAGAGACCGACCGACCTCGCTCACCCCTGACGGATCGCACGTGACAATATTCCACTTCACCCCTGACCAGAATTCGATAGCAACAAACGTGCCCCGTCGGGTCAGCCAGCGCATGCGCACGGAACCGCACAGCCCGCTGGGATCTGTAGTCTGTCCTCCGCATCGATTAATTTCATTCGCCATCGAACTACAATTCCCACAACGCACTCCGTCCTTCATTTCACGCTTCCAGTTCCGCCGGAATTAGAATTGGAATAAACGCAGCGTTGTTTCTACGCGCCATTTTCAGCGGGTGGGAGTGAGCCGCTCCTGAGCGAGGCGACAAGCTGGGCGCCTGCTCCCGGGCCCCGCTCACTCACCGCGGCCGACCCGCACTCCGACACCATGCTGCTGCCGTCAGACGTAGCGCGGCTCGTCCTGGGTAAGTGGCGCCTGGAGCTGACTGACGCTCGAGCGGGCTCCATGGGCGGCGCTGGGCCGCTGCTGGGAATCGCGGTACATTGGCGGGCAGCAGAGTTAAAAACAGGCGCAGGTTGCAATGGGCGGAGTGTGGGCCGCGCCTCCCGAAGCCATCCATTGATGGAGCTTTATTATTCACTACCTTTGGAAGTAACTTATTCCCAGTTTCCTTAATTGAAGCTACATTTTTACATGGTAAAAATGAATCGCCATTAAGCTCTGTTGACAAATGCCGGGCTGTCCGACGGGAACAGAGGCCACAGTGAAGCTCACTTTCCTCTTGCCTAGACTGAGTGTCATTATCTGTGATTGACAGCCCCGACTATACATGACATTCTGTTGACATTGCTTCACATGGTTTTGGGACATGAATGGAATTATGATTCTTGATCTGTTTCACAACAGGCCTTTTAGATCACAACTATATATAATACCATGATGACAACTTTGTGGCTACGTTTTAATTTTAAAGGGGGTATGAGGTGTGAATGCCTCCTTAAACTATGTGATAGATTACTTTTTTTTGTATAATTGTATTCAAAATTGTGTTCTAATTCAGTGTTTGGTAGAATAATTAAATACCTGAATTGAAATGAAGCCATGTGGGAAGAAGCTCAGCCCCATGACACATCCATCCTTCCAATCCCATTAATGAACAATGTTCAGTTGTAAACATTGCCCTGGAATACTGTGGATCTGCTAGGCTCATTTATCAAATCGATGATTCTGCAATTTGGGGTGTTCACTTGAATCCAGTTTTTTATTGTTGGTTTGTCATTCTGGAGCTGCCTTGGTCACGCAGAGATCCGGCTTGCTTTTTCTTTCCACCTCTAGTCCAGACCCCAGATGGGAAATTCTTAATTGGTCTTGAAAATTAGTTGGTCATTAGACGACTGGCATACACTCCGTTAGGCAGCTATCAGGAACTCCTCATGATTAGTATGGTGAGCAGCACATTTACTAAAAAATGTGTATTGCTTGTAAAGAGCTGTTACTCGACATTTATATTTGTCTCCCTATGAAGAAAAGAATCACATTTTGGTGGTATCCTATAGATTCATTATACAAAAGAAAGTAAGAACTTGCATTTTTATAGCTCCTTTCAGGACCTCTGGACGTTCCAGAAGTGATTTAAAGTGAAGTACTTTGAAGTGTAGTCATTGTTGTGATGTCAGAAATACGGCAAACAATTTGCACACAGCAAGGTCCCAGAAACAGTGATGAGCTACAGATCAGACAATCTTTTTAGTGATGTTGGGTGAGGGATAAATAATGGCCAAGACATCGGCATTAGCTCACGTGCTCTTTAAAATAGTGCCATGGGATCTTTTACATCCACCTGAGAGGGCAGCTGGGAATTTGTTTTAACATCTCATCCAAAGGATGGCACCTCCAACAGTGCAGCAGTCCCACAGTACTGTGCTGAAGTGCCAGCCGAGATTGTGCTCATGTCTCTGGAATGCAGAATCTTCTGACTCGGAGGCTAATGTTACCAATGAGCAGAGGCTGACTGCTTGACATAGAAACATAGAAGATAGGAGTAGGCCATTCGGCCCCTCGAGCCTGCTCTGCCATTTAATGAGATCATGGCTGATCATCCAAACTCAGTACCCTGTCCCTGCTTTCTTCCCATATCCCTTGATCCCTTTAGCCTTAAGAAATATATCTAACTCCTTCTTGAATATATTTAATGAATTGGCCTCTACTGCCTTCTGTGGCAGAGAATTCCACAGGTTCACCACACTCTGGGTGAAGAAATTCCTCCTCATCTCTGTCCTAATTGGCTTACCCCTTATCTTTAGACTGTGACCCCTGGTTCTGGACTCCCCCGCTATCAGGAACATCCTTCCTGCATCTAGTCTGTCTAGTCCTGTTAGAATGTTATAAGTTTCAATGAGATCCCCTCTCATTCTTCTAAACTCCAGCGAGTATAAGCCCAATCAACCCAATCTCTCCTCATATGTTATTCCTGCCATCCCAGGTATCAGTTTGGTGAATCTTCGCTGCACTCCCTCCATGGCAAGAACATCCTTCCTCAGATAAGGCGACCAAAACTGCTCACAATACTCAAGGTGTGGTCTCACCAAGGCCCTGTACAACTGCAGCAAGACATCCTTGTTCCTGTACTCAAACCCTCTCGCTACGAAGGCCAACATACCATTTGCCTTCCTAACCGCCTGCTGTACCTGCATGCTTACCTTAAGCGACTGGTGCACAAGGACACCCAGGTCTCGTTGCACTTCCCCTTCTCCCAATCTATTGCCGTTCAGATAATAATCTGCCTTCCTGTTTTTGCCACCAAAGTGGATAACCTCGCATTTATCCACATTATACTGCATCTGCCATATCACCCAACCTGTCCCAATCATACTGGAGTTTCTCGGCATCCTCCTCACAGCACACGCCCACCCAGCTTTGTGTCGTCTGCCAACTTGGAGATATTACATCTAGTTCCCTTGTCTAGATCATTAATATATATTGTGAATAGCTGGGGTCCTAGCACCAATCCCTGCGGTACCCCACTAGTCACTGCCTGCTACTCGGAAAAAGACCAGTTTATTTCAATTCTTTGCTTCCTGTCTGCCAACCAGTTCTCTATCCAAGTCAGTACCTTGCCCCCAATCCCATGTGCCTTAACTTTACATGCTAATCTCTTATGCGGGACCTTATTGAAAGCCTTCTGAAAGTCCAAATACACCACATCCACTGGTTCTCCCTTAACTATTCTACCAGTTACATCCTAAAAAAATTCCAGTAGATTAGTCAAGCACGATTTACCTTTTGTAAATCCATGTTGACTTTGTGCGATCCTGTCACTGTTTTCCAAGTGCTCTGCTATTCTGATCTTTTATAATGGACTCTAGCATTTTCCCCACTACCGATATCAGGCTTACCGGTCTATAATTCCCCGTTTTCTCTCTACCTCATTTTTTGAACAGTGGCGTAACATTAGCTACCCTCCAATCCATGGGAACTGTTCCAGAGTCTATAGAATTTTGGAAGATGACCAGCAATGCATCTACTATTTCTAGGGCCACTTCCTTAAATACCCTAGGATGTAGATTATCAGGCCCTGGGGATTTATCGGCCTTCAATCCCGTCAATTTCCCAAACACCATTTCCCTACAAATACTGATTTCATTCAGTTCCTCCCTCTCATTAGACCCTATGTTCCCTAACATCTCTGGGAGGTTATTTGTGTCGTCCTTTGTGAAGACAGAACCAAAGTATGTATTTAATTGGTCTGCCATTTCTTTGTTCCCCACTATAAATTCCCTGACTGCAAGGGACCTATGCTTGACTTCACCAATCTTTTTCTCTTCACATATCTATAAAAGCTTTTACAGTCAGCTTTTATGTTCCCTGAAAGCTTACACTCATACTCTATATTTTCCCCCTCTTAATTAATCCCTTTGTCCTCCTTTGCTGAATCCTAAACTGCTCCCAATTCTCAGGTTTACTGCTTTTTCTGGCCAATTTATATGTCCTCTCCTTGGATCTTATACTATCCCTAATTTCCCTTGTTAGCCATGGTTGAGTCACCTTTTTTGTTTTATTTTTATGCCAAACAGGGATGAACAAATTCTGTAGTTGATCCATGCGATCTTTGAATGTTTGCCATTGCCTGTCCACCGTCAACCCTTTGAGTAACATTCCCCAATCAATCCTACCCAACTCGTGCCTCATACCATCATAGTTTCCTTTATTTAAATTCAGGACCCTAGTCTCTGAGTCAACTACTTCACTCTCCATCTTAATGAAGAATTTGATTATATTATGATCGCTCCGCCCCAAGGGGCCTCGCACAATAAGATTGCTAATTAATCCTTTCTCATTACATAATACCCAGCCTAAGATGGCCTGGTCTCTAGTTGGTACCTCGACATATTGGTCCAGGAAACCATCCCGTATACACTCCAGGAATTCCTCCTCCACAGTATTGTTACTAATTTGGTTAGCCCAATCTATATGTAGATTAAAGTCACCCATGATAACTGCTGTGCCCTTATCGCATGCGTCTCTAATTTCCCGTTTAATGCCATCCCCAACCTCCGCATTACTGTTTGGGGGTTTGTATACCACTAACGTTTTCTGCCCCTTGGTATTTCTCAGTTCTACCCATACAGATTCCACATCATCAGACCCAATATCCTGCCTTACAATTGTGTTAATCCCCTCTTTAACCAGCAATGCTACCCCACCTCCTTTTCCTTTTTGCCTGTCTTTCCTGAGTATTGAATACCCCTGGATGCTGAGTTCCCAGCCTTGGTCCCCCCGGAGCCATGTTTTCGTAATCCCAATCATATCCGTTTACCTCTATTTGCGCAGCTAATTCATCCACCTTATTACGAATGCTCCTCGCATTAAGACACAAAGCCTTCAGGCTTGTTTTTTTAACACTCTTAGACCTTTTAGAATTATTATTTACTGTGGCCATGTTTGATTTAAACCCTTGATTTCTCTGACTGCCACCTTTGCCTTTCTCCTTCCTGTCTTTTGCTTCTATCCTTGTTTCCCTTGCCTCTGTCTCCCTGCTCAGGTTCCCAACCTCCTGCCATTTTAGTTTAAACCCTCCCCCAGAGCACTAGCAAACACTCCCCCCTAGGACATCAGTCCCGGTCCTGCCCAGGTGCAAACCGTCCAGTTTGTACTGGTCCCACCTCCCCCAGAACCGGTTCCAATGTCCCAGGAATTTGAATCCCTCCCCCTGGCACCATTCCTCTAGCCACGTATTCATCTGAAATATCCTTCTATTTCTACTCTGACTAGCACGTGGCACTGGTAGCAATCCTGAGATTACTACCTTTTGAGGTCCTATTTTAAAATTTACCTCCTCACTCCCTATATTCAGCTTTTAGGACCTCATCCTGTTTTTTACCTATATCGTTGGTACCTATATGCACCACGACAACTGGCTGTTCACCCTCCCCTTCCAAAATGCTCTGCAGCCGCTCTGAGACATCCTTGTCCCTTGCAGCAGGGAGGCAACATACCTGGAGTCTCGTTTGCGACCGCAGAAACGCCTATCTATTCCCCTTACAATAGAATCCCCTATTACTATAGCTCTACCCCTCTTTCCTCCCGTCCTGTGCAGCAGAACCACCCCTGGTGCCAGGAAGTTGGCTGCTGCTGCCTTCCCCCAATAAGCCATCTCCCCCAACAATATCCAAAGCGGTACATCTGTTTGAGAGGGGGATGGTCACAGGGGACCCCTGCACTACTTGCCTGTGCCTACTACTCTGCCTGGCAGTCACCGATTCCCTTCCTGCCTGTGCAGCCTTTACCTGCGGTGTGACCAACTCATTAAACGTGCTATCCACATGTCCTCACGATGACAAAACAACAGTGACCATGGTTTGAAGTACTTTGTTGCATGCAAAGAGAGATTTGATCAGGTGCTATATAAATGCAATTTCTTTCTCTTGTTCCATTATTGCTATTTTGTACTGAATTTTTAGATTGTTTTAAAGTTCCAGGATTGTTATGGGTGCTGATCTGGACTCCTGCACCATTACATTTCTGCATATATTAGCAAAGCTGTAAATATCTGATGCAGTGGGTTTCCAATAGGTTGTGAAGAGTAAATAAAATGGGGCAGTGTTGTTACTATAAATTACTAATGGTTTTGGCTTTGTACCAATACACTGTAGAAGAAATTCCACTTAAACCTGTATGTTTTAATGTTCAATATTCTTGTGATACTGTTAGAATGAACATTTGATGTGAAGAACTAATACTAAATGATACAAATTCTACATCATACAAACAATAAGGAGCGTGGTTGTAAATTGTATAGGATGGAGTTTTCATCCTTAACATCCCATGTGGCGAGTTTCTTCAAGCTGTGCCATCATAGAGAGATGCTGAACAAAGACCAATTGCAAAATCTGGTGTAGGCTCAGGGTATGGTGGACAGGGGGAAGAGAGGGGTCAGTGGCCAGTGGGGCTTTGAAGTGGTGGTGGGATTGTAGCAACTGGTGACAGCTTGGGGTCCAGCAGCCAATAGAAAGCCCTGCACTATTAAAAAGCGGTATTTGCGGTTTAAAAATAAGAAGCGTTAGCATATTCGTCCCGACAAGTAACCCATCAGCTGTGGACTTGGCTGGATACATGGCTTCGAACCACCACCAACCGCTGTACCTCTTCTGAATGCTGTCGGCCTAATTTACCAATCAAATGACCTACCAACCGAGAATCATAGAATGGCTATAGCACAGAAGGAGGCCATTCAGCCCATTGAGCCCGTGCCAGCTCTCTGCCTGAGCACTTCAGCTCGTCCCACTCCCCCATCCTTTCCCCGTAGCCCTACAATTTTTTTCCTTCAGGTACTTATCCAACTCCCTTTTGAAAGCCGTGATTGAGTCTGCCTCCACCCCCCTTTCAGGCAGTGCATTCCAGATCCTAACCACTCGCTGCGTAAAAAAAGTTGTCCCTCGTGTCACCTTTGGTTCTTCTGCCAATCACCTTAAATCTGTGTCCTCTGGTTCTCGACCCTTCCACCAATGGGAACAGTTTCTCTCTCTCTACTCTGTCCAGACCCCTCATGATTTTGAACACCTCTATCAAATCTCTTCTCAATCTTCACTGCTCCAAGGAGAACAACCCCAGCGTCTCCAGTCTATCCACATAACTGAAGTCCCTCATCCCTGGAATTGTTCTCGTAAATCTTTTCTGCACCCTCTCTAAGGCCTTCACATCCTTCCTAATGTGCGGTGCCCACAATTGGACACAAACTCCAGCTGAGGCCAAACCAGTGTTTTATAAAGGTTCATCATAATTTCCACGTTTTTATACTCTAAACCTCTATTCATGAAGCCCAGGATCCCATAAGCTTTTTTAACTGCTTTCTCAACCTGCCCTGCCACCTTCAACGATTTGTGCACATATACCCCCAGGTGTCTCTCTTCATGCACCTTCTTTAGGATTGTACCTTTTAGTTTATTTTTCCTCTCAATTCTTTCTACCAAAATGTATTAATTTAAGTTCCAAAAGAGTAATAATTTGATGTTCATTTTTCCCCCTTGTATTTGGGGACTGGAGACTGGCTGACTAATTACACATGTTCTTCCAAACAATGCATTTGCTGAAGCTTATCACAACTAGCTTGCAAACGGAATATTTTTCCTATATAAAAATGAGACTGACCGACTAGTAAAATGGTATTCATTCTGAATTTCTTTTATCACCACTTTTATACATTTATAGTAAAAGGCTATGCTCAAAGTTATTTACGTGTTATAATGTCTGTTGTGCAGCAGCATGCATGTTAGAAATACCAATCAGTGAGAAACCTGTGAACTTTATTTATTATGCTTGTGTTACAGGATATCTGCAGCAGGAAAGGCTTTCTAATACTTGCCGAGCCTTTATATTGGAAAGTGGTGACCTAAAGGAATATGCCGAACACAGTACCGAGGATGGGGTGGTTCCTGCTTGTTTACTGGTACAGTATGCATTGTATAATTTCTGTGCATTATAAAAACTTTATGTTTATTTCATACTTGGTGGGAAAGAAAGTCCCATCAATGAACTAAAAACTTCAAACTTCCCATGTAATGTGGAGTTTTACTGCAGCACCCAAATAAGGAGAGAGAGAAAATCATCCCATGGCACAATCCCTAGAGATTATGAATAAAGCTCCTGGGGTTATGTCTCGGGCCTATATGTGAGAGCAGGTTATTTATATACCTGTGTAAAGCTGACCTGTTCCACTTTCCCAGTGGGCAAGTCCTTGTGACGGGTGGAGACAACATAAGCTATATACTGCAGCTTCTCAAGTGTGCAGTTTCACTCGTTACGAGCTACGAGTGCTTTCTTATTTGTAAGTTCATTCCATGTGTTCACAATGAAAAACTATTTCTTGATATCAGTCTTTACTTTTTCCTAGTTTGAACCTGTGTGTCCTCTTGTCCTACTCTTGCATTTTAATTTAAAGTAATGTTCTGAATTTACCTTTTCCATTCTCTTATATTATCTACCTCTAAAAGTCAACTTTTACATATCTCCTTTCTGGACTGAACAGCCCAAATTTCTCCAGTGTTTTCTCGTAACTCAGTCCTCTGACACTGGGGATCAGCCTCATGGCATTTCTCTGAGCTGCTGCCAGTGCTTCAGTGTCTCCTTTGATTCTTGGTGACCAGAGCTGGATACAACGCTCGAGATGCAGTCTGATCAGAGCACTGTACAATTTGACCATGCCTTCCTCCGACTTGTATTCTACTATTTTTTGACTCTATATAGTTCAACAGTCTATCGGCGCTGCTCTGCATTGGTTGGTCTATTAAGACTCCTAGGTCACTTTTAATTTATTAGCTATTTCAGCACCGTTCATGGAGTATGTGTGTGTTGTACATTTTTCCGTCATATGTGCTATACTTTACTCTTAACAGCATTGAATGTTAATTTGCTATTCTACTGACACCCACATTTTGTCCAACTCGTTTTATAATTTCTGAGCTGCCTCTTTGATTCTATTGCCTCTCCCAGTTATATATCGTCTGCAAATTTTTGTTCATTTTCTGAACCAAGTCCCAAAGCTATATCATCAGATCTGCATTGGTGTTGATGGACAGCTGAGGTTAATGATACTAAACTAGGTCTATTAATCATTCACTAGTTAGATTCATGAACTTCCACAGTTGAGTTTTGTGAAAGTAAAGATTTCTGTGAAACTTGAATTAGCTGCAGTATATATTTATATATGATTAATATGCTGCACTGTACCTGTTACAATTCTGTAAGTCTAATACTTGTATGTTACTTGCACACCTAATTAAGTGTTGTGTTTTGAGGGTAAGCACTGCTGCAGGGTATATGTACATTTATACTCTCCGGGATCTATCGCAGTTTGTTAAAAAGCTGTGAGGCATTCAGAAAGCAAGCTCGAGTCATTCATCACGAAAGTTGTTCATTTATCAGTGTCGTCGCCACAATAAGAAGTGTTCATTGCATTGTGGCACAATTTTTATCCTAACTTTTTTTTATAATGCATACAAAATCCAGATCGTTACAGGAGGGAGAAATTCTAAAGTGTGAGAGGTAATTGTGCAGAATAGTAACAAAATTGGAATATGAAGCAGTCTATGTGACTTGAATTGAAACAATGCATAGTTTTATCAATTTAATACTGCAAAATACTGAATCATAGCATCGCACAGCACAGAAGGAGGCCATTCAGCCCATCGTGCCTCTTTGAAAGCTATCTAATTAGTCCCACTCCCGTGCTCTTCCCCCACCACCCTTTCAGGCACTGCATTCCAGATCATTACAAATAGCTGCATTTATATAAAAAAAAAAAAAAAAAAATCTCCATCTCCCCTCTGGTTCTCTTGCTAATTACCTTAAATCTGTTTCATGTAATTACAAAATTTTTAGTATGCAACGTTTGGGGCTCTGTTTTGTGGCCTATGACAGACGATTATGTGCTGCCCACGTATGCGCATTGTAGATTTGTTGCAATAAAGTAACTGAAATTCTCATGTTTTCATGTGTTAAATTGCTGACTAATACTGAATGCATTTTCTTTCAGTCACTTTTTGGGAAAAACTTGAAAACGATTCTTAACGAATATGTGGTTATGAAAGCAAGAGGTAAGCATAGTGTGTACTTGGTCTTCTAGGATTATATGACGTTGTTTTCTCAAATGTCTGAAACTTCAGCCTGCAATTTTGGTTAGTCTGGGCAATACTAAAAAACAGGAAACTGAAGAGCAGACAACAGTTGAGATACAATGCCGGAGAAATGTAAAAAAAGTAATAAAATAGAGGGGGAAATGAATATCAGAAAACGAATGATGTTCTCTGTGACATGACAACAACTTGTATTTATATAGCACCTTTAACTTAGTAAAAAGTGCTTTACTAAAAGTATCAAACAAAATTTGACACCATACCACACATATTGGGGCAGATGAAAAGAGGTAGGTTTTAAGGAGCATCTTAAAGGGGGAAAGCAGTTTAGGGAGGGAATTCCAGAGCTTAGGGCCTTGGCAGCTGAAGGCAGGGCTGCCAATGGTGTAGCAATTAAAACCAGGGATGCGCAAGAGGCCAGAATTGGCGGAGTGCAGTTATCGCGGAGGGTTGTAGGGCTGGAGGAGGTTACGGAGATGGGGAGGGTAGAGGTCATGGAGGGATTTGAAAACAAGGATGAGAATTTTCAAATCAAGGTGTTGCTTAACCGGGAGCCAATATAGGCTAGCGAGCACAGGGGTGATGGGTGGGCGGGACTTGGTGCGAGTTAGGATACGGGCAGCGGAGTTTTGGATGACCTTCTGTTTATGGAGGGTGGAAGATGGGCGGCCGGCCAGGAGTGCGTTGGAATAATCAAGTCTAGAGTTAACAACGGCACTTTTGTATTGGCTTAAGAAGGACTGGGTGATATGAAGAGGGACATTTTTGTAATATGTTAAAGATTTGTAATATTTTTAATAGTTTTTTTTTAACTAAACTTCTTGGTTGGGTGTGCACAATCCCTCTTAGTTCTTCTTAGATTCTCCGCAGCCTTTAACAAGGTCGACCACACCATCAACCTCCAACGCCGCTTCTCTGTTGTCTAGCTGAGTGGGACTGCCCTCACTTAGTTTCAATCTTAGCTATCCAATCGTACCCTGAACATCTCCAACAATGGCTTCTCTTCCCATACCCAAGGATCTATTCATGGCCCCCTCCTACTCCTCCTAAACCCTGTCCCTTGGTAACATCATCTGAAGACTTGGCATCAGGTTCCACGTGACACCAAGCTGCACCTTTCTTGCACTGCATGTGTTGTCAGCCTGCTTGTCTGGTATCCAGTCTTGGATGAGCTGCGATTTGCTATGGATAAACATTGGGAAGATCAAAGCCATCGTCTTCGCCCCTCCCCCACAAACTTTGTACACTCACCACTGATTCCATCCCCCTCGCAGCCACCTGCTGCCGAATCCCTCATCTATGCCTCGGTCACCTCCAGACTCGACGATTCCAATGCTCTCCATCCTCAAACTTCAGCTCATTCAAAACTCCTGCGTGGATCCTAACCATAAACCGCACCAAGTCCTGTTTACCCATCACACCTGTGCTCACTGACCTCCATTGGCTCCTACGACGATAGCAAAATACTGCAGATACTGGAAATCCGAAATAACAACAGAAAATGCTGGAAAAACTCCATTGGCTCCTAGTTCCCCAAAGCCTCCAATTTAAAATTCTCATCCTTATGCTCAAATCCATTTGTAGCCTCACCCCCTCCCTATCTCCAGCCCTACAACCCACTGAGAACTCGGTTCCTCCATCTCTGGCCTCTTGGAAATCTCTCTACCCCACAATTGATGGCTGTGCCTTCAACCATCGAGGCCCTCAGCTCTGGAATTCCATTCCTAAACCTTTTTGCCTCCTCTCTTTCCTCCTTTAAGAGTTACCTCTTTGATCAAGCTTTTAATCACCTATCCTAACATCTGCTCATGATCTCATTGAATGGCGGAACCGGCTCGATGGGCTGAATGGCCTACTCCTGTTCCTATGCTCCTTTGGCTTGGTGTCAATTTTTGACGTTGATTACGTTTCTGTGCAGCACCTTGGGTTCTTTGTCTGTTAAAAGCGCTATACAAATGCAAGTAGTTGTCGAGCAAGTCCAGATGTAAGAGTTCAGTTTCCTGTGTGCAAGACTAATCTGCTAAGAGGTTATTTGCATGGCAATTCAAAAAAAGTTGGTCTGCTTTCCAAATATAGGTCTGATATGTGTTTGATAATTTCTCTGTTGTAATAGGGTTCAGTGCATTACTGACCCTCCCAGCAGGGTTGCTCCATTGTTTGAAATCAAGCAATGGATAAAAAGGGCCTAAAGTGGAATGTATTGCAGATACACATAGCAGATGGTATGAAGAATCAGGGCAAGTAAAAATGTAACTTGCACCTTAACATGAGGCAAGAACGCAGAGATACTTGCTTCAGCACCCTCATAATGGAGCTTTGACTTCTTGGTTTAATAAGTGAGCCTCGCTCTGACTTCAACATTCAGTAGTAAATTCTTGGGTCCAATAATCTTAATGGAAGTAACCTGGTTTCTTGACGGCAAAGCTGAATTTTACCATTCAGTGTTGGTAAAACAATGTTTTTCATTTCCCTTTTTCTAGATTCAATGCCAGAAGCACCTGCAGTGTTGCCATCCTTATGGAAGAAATTGGAGTACACTCTTTCTCAAATTAGGTAATGAAATCTCTTAGACTGGGATAGTCACTATTTTTGTAAATGGAATAATGGCAATGAAAAGGCTCCACCACTTAGGGTGTTAAAGAAAACAATTTTCTACTCTGTTACCACAGTGTTGGTATCAAATCATTCTCCTGTCAGGTGTTGTATGGTTAGGTGCAGAGTAAAGCTCCCTCTATTCTACCCCAACCTCATGAATGTGCTTCCATCCTCAGTGCAATAATTTCCATGTCCCAAAACTAGCCATCCTCTGTCCTTTCTGCCAATTTAGTGTCAAATTATGGGGCAATCCACACCCACCAGGAGCTGCATTGAGACCAGCCAAACTGATATTGCAAGAGGAACATTTAGAGGAGACTTCAATTCCATCAGCAAGGATTGGGTTTGAACCCAAGTTCAAGAGCTGAAAGTCATCTGAATAGCCCACTCCCAGGAGTGTATTCTGAATGTAAAGCTGTTCTTTCCTGCCTACCCCTTCCTCCCTTGATAGATAAAGCAGGCCAATTGATAAGTGGGTTGATACTATCCTATTACTAATCCCAAAGCTCCAAAGCAGTTTCAAAATGCTGTACTGAATTGACCAGAAATGTAATTGAGCTTTCTATGCTGTTTGTTGAACATTGCTGTATCTAATTAATGTATTTCTTTTATTTACAGAAGTTTGCAGCAGAGCTCTGTAGCACTTGCTACAAACCAGAGAGGTATCTTTATGAAAAGTATTCTGTATGAAATAATTTTGGATATGTCCGATTAGTCAAACATTTTTAACTGTCTTTGCTCTCTTTTCTCTGGTCTTCCCTCACCCATAAATCAGCTCCAACATTAACCTTTTGCTGCTAAATATAGAAATTCATAGTTATCACTAAAGGACTTGGACGTTTATATTAAGTCCCCTGCTGTGCAGATGAATGCTAAACTATTAAAAATGTTGAAATAACAACAGAAAATGTTGACTCTATTTCTCTCTCCACGGATGTTGCCTGGCCTGCTGAGTTTTTCCAGCATTTTCTGTTATTTCGGATTTCCAGCATCCGCAGTATTTTGCTATCGTATTAAAAATGTTGAATGTTTATAAAATTGTCAGTATTAACTTCACTGCAATTATATATTCTGTGTTTGTCAAAGGGGTATTGAATCCTTTTTTTAAAAAAAAAAACCTCAATCTTGTTTTCCACAGCTCGCACAAAAAATGCTTTAAATGAATTAAGACGCCGAGGGAACTGTTCTTCAAGGCAGATGGCCAGGGCTAACTCCAGTCTCTTGTCGATTTCTCCACAAACTGAGCAGAGGATTATCACACCTCTGTCAGCAAACCCTGTTGTAATAGCACACAGCTCTGGAACCAGTCCAGTCATTCCACAGCCTCGACCGGATGTTTGTGCAAGCCAGATCCGTTCACAAGATGCTAGTCGGCCTTCTGTTAATCCAAGTGGTAAGTGGGTTCATTGGGAATGGAAATGTTATCTCCACGGATGGGCCAAGTTTGATTGATGGGTAGCTGAGCTATCCAAAACGGGATGGTCCTTAGTTTGATTCCCGATCTACTCTAAGTTGGCTGATCTCAGTTGGGGTGGGGCAAGGGGCTTCAAGTGACCTTAGTGTTCATGAGCTAGGCAGAGGAAAGTCAGGTAGATTTCCAACATCTAATGACTATCCTGCTGGAAGTAGGTGATTATCTGACGAGGATGGGATTGAACTTGGCCGTGATAACATCTACAGTTGAATATGTCCATTTTTTTTTGCAGTCTTGGTGCTTGTTTGCCATTGGTGGAGACACGCATCAGTCATCACTTGTAGGATGGATGCAGTTTTAAATTTAGGGCATCTGTGTTGAATTTTTTTAACTTTTATTTCTCTTAAGCCATGCCAGCCATGGCTCAGTTCGTAGCACTCTCGCCTCTGAGCCAGAAGGTTGTAGGTTCAAGTCCTACTCCAGAGACTTGAGCAAAGTAATCTAGGCTGACACTCCAGTGCAGTACTGAGGGGGTGCTGCGCTGTCAGAGGTGCAGTCTTTCGGATGAGATGTTAAACCGAAGCCCCGTCTGCGCGCTCAGGTGGATGTAAAAGATCATATGGCACTACTTCGAAGAAGAGGAGGGGAATTATCTCTGGTGTCCTGGCCAATATTTATCCCGCAATCAACATCACTAAAAAACAGATTCAGGTCATTGTCACGTTGCTGCTTGTGGGAGCTTGCTGTGCGCAAATTGGCGCGTATCCTATGTTACAATAGTGACTTACACTTATAAAAGTACTTCATTGGCTATAAAGTGCTTTGAGACATGAAAGGTGCTATATAAATGCAAGTCTTTCATGCCATTTCCAGCATTAAAGAAAAATGAAAGTGTTTACATAAGAACATAAGAAGTAGGAGCAGGAGTAGGCCATACGGCCCCTCGGGCCTGCTCTGCCATTCAATAGGATCATGGCTGATCCGAACCTAGACTCACGTCCACTTCCCTGCCCGCTCCCCGTAACCCCTAATTCCCTTATCAGCTAGGAAACTGTCTATCTCCGTTTTAAATTTATTTAATGTCGCAGCTTCCACAGCTCTCTGAGGTAGCAAATTCCATAGATTTACTACCCTCTGCGTGAAGAAGTTTCTCCTCATCTCAGTTTTGAAACGGCAGCCCCTTATTCTAAGATTATGCCCCCTTGTTCTAGTCTCTCCCATCAGTGGAAACATCCTCCCCGCATCCACCCGATCAAGCCCCCTCACAATCTTATGTTTCGATAAGATCGCCTCTCATTCTTCTGAATTCCAATGAGTAGAGGCCCAACCTACTCAACCTTTCCTCGTAAGTCAACCCCCTCATCTCCGGAATCAACCGAGTGAACCTTCTCTGAACTGCCTCGAGAGCAAGTATATCTTTTCTTAAATATGGAAACCAAAACTACGCAGTATTCCAGGTGTGGCCTCACCAGTACCCTGTATAATTGAAGCAAGACTTCCCTGCTTTTATACTCCATCCCCCTTGCAATAAAAGCCAAGGTTCCATTGGCCTTCCTGATCACCTGCTGTACCTGCATACTAACCTTCTGTGTTTCATGCACCAGGACACCCCCCCCCCCCCCCCCAGATCCCTTTATACTGTAGCACTTTGCAGTTTCTTGCCATTTAGATAATAACTTGCTCTTTGATTTTTTTCTACCAAAGTGCAGAACCTCACACTTTCCAACATTATATTCCATCTGCCAAATTTCTGCCCACTCACTTAGCCTGTCTATGTCCTTTTGCAGGTTTTTTATGTCCTCCTCACTCACTGCTTTCCCTCCCATCTTTGTATCGTCGGCAAACTTGGATACGTTGCACTTGGTCCCTGCCTCCAAATCGTTAATATAGATTGTAAAGAGTTGGGGTCCCAGCACTGACCCCTGCGGAACACCACTAGTTACTGATTGCCAACCCGAGAATGAACCATTTATCCCCACTCTCTCTCTGTTTCCTGTTAGATAGCCAATCTTCCACCCATGCCAGTATATTACCCCCAATCCTGTGATTTTTTTATCTTGTGCAGTAATCTTTTGTGTGACACCTTGTCAAATGCCTTTTGGAAGTCCAAATACACCACATCCACTGGTTCCCCTTTATCCACCCTGTTTGTTACGTCCTCAAAGAATTCGAGCAAATTTGTCAAACATGACTTCCCCTTCATAAAACCATGCTGACTCTGTCCGATTAAATTATGCTTATTCAAATGTCTTGTTACTGCTTCCTTAATAATGGACTCCAACATTTTACCAACCACAGATGTTAGGCTAACTGGTCTATCGTTTCCAGCCTTTTGTCTACCTCCCTTTTTAAATAAGGGCGTTACATTAGCAGTTTTCCAATCTGCTGGGACCTTTCCTGAATCCAGGGAGTTTTGGAAAATTACCACCAATGCATCCGCAATCCCTACCGCTACTTCTCTCAAGACCCTAAGATGTAAGCCATCAGGTCCAGGGGATTTATCCGCCTTTAGTCCCATTATCTTACCGAGTACCATCTCCTTAGTGATTTTAATCGTGTTTAGCTCTTTCCGCCCCCCCCCCCTATAGTCCCCTGTTTGTCCAGTGTTGGGATATTTTTAGTGTCCTCTACTGTAAAGATGATACAAAATATTTGTTCAGCGTATTTGCCATCTCCATGTTCCCCACTACTAATTTCCCGGTCTCGTCCCCTAAGGGACCAACATTCACTTAGCCACCCTTTTTTATATAACTGTAGAAACTCTCCCTATCTGTTTTTATATTTTTTGCTAGTTTACTTTCATAATCTATCTTCCCTTTCTTAATTAATCTTTGTTATTCTTTGCTGGCTTTTAAATGCTTCCCAATCTTCTATCCTCCCACTAGATTTGGCTACTTTATATGCCCTTGTTTTCAGTCGGATACTGTCCTTTATTACTTAGCCACGGATGACTGTCTTTTCTTTTACGCCCCTTTTTCCTCTGGAATATATTTTTCTTGAAAGTTGTGAAATATCTCCTTGAATGTACACCACTGCTCCTGTACCGTCTTACACCTTAATCTATTTTCCCAGTCCACTTTAGTCAACTCTGCTCTCATACCTTCATAGTCTCCTTTATTTAAGCTTATAGTACTGTACGCTGGTTTGAGATCCAACTCCCTCACCCTCCAACTGAATTTGGAATTCAACCATGTTATGGTCACTCATTCCAAGGGGATCCTTTACTAGGACATTTTTTATTAATCCTGTCTCATTACACAGGACCAGATCTAAGATTGCCTGCCCCCTAGTTGGTTCAGTAACATACTGCTCAAGAAACCCATCCCTAATGCACTCTATGAACTCTTCCTCAAGGCTGCCCTGCCCAATTTGATTTGTCCAGTCAATATGAAAGTTAAAATCTCCCATGATTATAGCTGTTCCCTTATTACAAGCTCCAACTATTTCCTGATTTATACTCCGACCAATAGAGTTGCAACTGTTAGGAGGCCTATAGACTACGCCCACTAGTGACTTTTACCCCTTATTATTCCTTATCTCCACCCAAACTGTTTCACTATCCTGATCCTTTGACACAATATCATTTCTCACTATTGCAGTGATTCCATCCTTTATTAACACAGCCACCCCACCTCCCTTTCCTTCCTGTCTGTCCTTCCTAATAGTCAAATACCCCTGGATGTTTAGTTCCCAGTCATGGTCACCTCGCAGCCATGTTTCTGTAATGGCCACCAGATCATACTCATGTGTAGTTATTTGTACCATCAACTCGTCTATTTTGTTAGGAATGCTGCGTGCATTCAGATAAAGAACGTTTAAATATGTTTTGTGACAATTTATTCCTGCTTTTACCCCCTTTACTACTTTACTTTTATCTTTATATATTCTGTCCCTTCCTGACACGCTCTGGTTTTTAATTTCCCCACTGCTACTTTGCTCTATTGCCTTCCCCGCTGACATTTTTATTTTTCACTCTCTTGAAACCTCCCCCCCACTAATTAGTTTAAAGCCCTCTCTACAGCCCTAGTTATTCGATTCGCCAGGATTCTAGTCCCAGCACTGGCCAAGTGAAGTCTGTCCCAACGGAACAGCTCTCTCCTGTCCCACTACTGGTGCCAGTGTCCCAAGAAGCAAAACCCATTTCTCCCACACCAGTCTTTGAGCCACGCATTTAACTCTCTGATTTTATTTACCCTAGCCAAATTTGCTCGTGGCTCAGGTAGTAATCCAGAGATTATTACCCTTGGGGTTCTGCTTTTTAATTTGGCCCCTAGCTGCTCATACTCCCTCAGCAGAACCTCTTTCCTTGTCCTATCTATGTCGTTGGTACCAACATGGACCACGACAACTGGATCCTCCCCCTCCCACTCCAAGTTTCTCTCCAGCCCAGAGGAGATGTCCTTAACCCTGGCACCGGGCAGGCAACACAACCTTCGGGACTCTCGCTCTCGGCTGCAAAGAACGCTATCTATCCCCCTTATGATACTATCCCCTACCACTACAACATTTCTTTTTACTCCCCCCACTTGAATGGCCCCTCGTTCCACGGTGCTGTGGCCAGGTTGCTCATCCTCCCTGCAGTCCCCTTTCCTGTCCTCACAGGGAGTAAGAGCCTCGAACCTGTTGGACAAGAGCAAGGGCTGCAACTCCTCCAACACTACCTCCTGGATCCCCGTACCTGCCTCACTCATAGTCACACCCTCCTGTCCCTCCGTACCTGCCTCACTCATAGTCACACCCTCCTGTCCCTGACCATGGACTACATCTGAATTAGTTAATCTAGTTGGTGTGACTTCTTCCTGGAACACAGAGTCCAGGTAACTCTCCCCCTCCCTGATGTGTTGCAGTGTTTGAAGCTCGGACTCCAGCTCTTCAACACGGAGCCGGAGTTCCTCGAGCAGCCAGCACTTACTGCAAATGTGATCACCGTGAGCATCAGTGGTGTCCACCAGCTCCCACATATTGCAGCAGTAACACATCACCTGCTCTCCCATTCTATGTAATTAATTAAATTTATTAATATTTTTAAATACCCTCTGCCCCGATTCTAGATGATGAATATCACACCTCTATTTAATTAAACTTACCAACTTATAAAATTTACCAACAAATTAAATTAAATCAAATCAATCCCACCAATTACACTACAGTTAAATAGTATATTTAAGGGCCCTGGTTTATAAACAGACCCCGCTACACCACAGAGAATTTAGAAACTATAAACCACAGAGTTCAAGTTTAAAAGAAAAATACTCACCAACAAATCACTTACCTGCTTTCTGGTGATGTCACACCTCGATTACTTTTTACCTCTCTCCTTCCCTCTGAGTTCCGAGTTCGGAGACTGGTACGCCTACCTGGCTCTCTGGCGCCTTTTATAGCCCCGCTGCTGCTGCTGAAATGAAATTTAACTCCCAAAGCTGCACACAACATTCAAACTCGCGTCTCCGGATCCAGGCCTCTTAACCACAGTGCTACCGTTCCCTGTGGTAAACCAGAGACTAGCAATTTGCAGTATGAGGTGGGGTTGCAAATTCGTAAAAAGAGCCGTTTCATTTTCGTTTTTGTTTAGGTGATGCTCTTCACATTGTTGTTCCTGGACCTTATGACCGAAGATTACAACCTGAACATGTTTCTCCAGGGAAACGAAAATGGTAAATGAGTAGTGAGCTGGAAAATCTTAAATTGTCTCAGTTCATGTTAAAGTTTTATTGAAATGTCAAATTCCGTGTTTCAAATGTAATCTGCTCACACAAGTAGTTTTATATTTTCGCTTTTGTAAGTGAGGTTAAATTTCTCAGCAATGTGCTTTGTTTACAAATGTCTGCCTTCCCCTTCTGTGCTGATAAATCCTGATGATTGCAGAGGTCAGTATACTTTGTACAGCAGAGGATCGGTCAAGATCTGAACCTCATTTTCACAAATGTAGTAAACTCTGCACTGGGATGGACTGAAACAAATGAGTTGAACTGCTAAAACAAGCTGAAGGCCTAATTTGGCCATTAGTTTGCAGTGACTGAATAAGTTAAATTCCATTTTTTATTACAATGAATTCTGGGAATTATATTCTGTGATTCCATCTGTTTATAATTAGGGACATCCTTTTACCGTGAATAAGTCAAATTCTATTTTTATTACATGATTACAGGATGTTTTTGGATTGCACCTCTGTTTTGGAGTGACATTCTCTCCTCGTGCATGCTTTCTGTTTCTCAGCACACTTTATTTCTGTCACATACTTTTTTCTCGCCCTCTTTTTTTTCTACTTTCGTCCATTTCACTCAGTCTGTCATATTTCTGCTGCACTATTTTCCTTGCTACTCTCCTGCTTTCTGTCTGTCCTCTTTATTACTCTCCTGGGATCGGGCCTGCTGTGCCTCGAGTGGAAGGGGAGAGTAGTTAAAGCTAGCACTTGTGGAGAACCATAAGAGGGAGTGAACTATAGGACCGAGTACTGGAGGGCAAAGAGAGTCTGTATCTTTTGCCTACTGTGCATGCGTTCTTTATGGGTCATCCTTGGGTTGGATGCTAGATTACAGATGCAGTGTTGTCTACTGGTATCAGGATTGTACCCAAGAGTGGGGCTGATTTCATGGGATGGGTATGTTTAATTCTACTTTTGTGAATTACTGAGCTTACTTTTAGGGGTAAATATTGGGACCAGCAATCGGCTGTATGTCACAATTGTTTTTGGTAGAATGTGATTGCTTCTTGTTGCTACACAGATTGGCTTCAGGTTGTGAGATATGATTTAGCCAAAAAGACTCTACAACACATTTGTGCGAATTCATGTAGGCACAATATTTTGAATGATGTGTAGTCTTTGATCATTGCTATTGTGATACTGTTAGCAGTGTACTGCAAATTGAAAATGTAAGTACATTCTGCTATTAATATATGAGTCTGTTAGAAATACAGTATTGAGCACCGGGAGAGTAGTTGTGATTGTAGTGTGAGAAGGTGTAGACCCATTTCAAATGTACTTGTTTATTTCTGTCACATTCTTTTGGGGTGAAATGCACTATTTTTACAGCTGATGACCATTTAAAATATTTTACTTGTATAAAAATAATAGGAGGACCAAAATTACAAAGTACTAAGCTATCCTTTAATAAAATTGATATAAACATAATGCAGTTTGTATTTTATACAATATCCCCCTTTCGTGCTTTCATTTGTTTTCACATACTCTTCAAAATTTATCTTCCTTTTTAAGAATATATTTAATATGTTAGAAGTCTTACATGTGTAGTATAATGCTTCCATTAACATTTTACCCCAGTGATCCAAAATACAGCCAGAACCCTAATCTCATCTACTCAGCCATCCCAGATCTGTCACCTGCACCAGACAGCTCCAGTCTCCTCTTACCAACCATCCCCATTTTCCCTTTGACGTCTGTTCTCGTCCTTGTCATTCTCTATTAGCTGAACCAATTGAAAAGTCTGTGTATATTTGAAAGTTGTGTGCTGGATCTCCTTTCAAGACTGTCACCAAGCAGACGCGAGGGCAATAGACGTCACAACATATTATGCCTGGTTTAAAGCGGCAGTTACCAGAGCAATGCAAGACAGAACTACTTCATGTTTGTCACAGATCACTCAGGCTATACCTAAACATTGCACTTCAAGGAACAGGCCAGGTTAGCATCTAAAAATCACAACCGCTCCAGACCCCAGAGTACTGGTGAGCAGCAGCATGTGATAATTGGCTGGAATCGTTAACTTTGTCATGTGAATTAATGCCATTCTATCCTACATTGAAGAAACCTGCATTTCTTTACAATTTTGATATGCTGTACATCAGAACTATATTAATGATGACTTTGTAAAAGATTTTATTTATTTTTGATTTTAGTGATTCTCCGCGCAAAAGAAGCGGCTTTGTATCAGGACAGAATTCAACTTCTAGAAGTGTGGAGAATGAAGTGGAAGAAAGCCAAATAGAAATTGATGCTGAAAGTTTTCCAGTAAGTACCAGACTCGACGAGCGTCCAAAATTCAGTCAAAAGGCTGCTTTGCTTACTATAATTCTGCTTACCCAAAACTCTGAGGCAATGCAGCCAAGTCCATACAACGCAAGGCTCCCAGCTGACGAGCCAGAGCAAGAATTGTAGTCAGTTAGATTATTGGGACAGGATAAAGAACTGCAGAGGAGGAAATTCCATCCAATGCCACTTCCACAGAATGACATTGATGGATCCTGAGAAAGTGTTTGTGTGCTGGGCTGTCCTGTCCTCCCAAGTAAAGTTTAGAGGAGTTAATAACTGGTAGAGGAGTCTCAAGTTTATTCCTTTTGCTGGGTTGGAGTTAAATTCTGTAATTTTGAAAATTAAATGCCTATTCCCTTTATGCTAAACTCCTCAAGACAGACAGTAACAATTTTTAACTGAAAACTAACATAACTGAAATGGTTAACATATTATTGGCTTCTCTTGATAGGGTAGTGGGTAAATACACTGAATAATATGGTACTGAACCATATGGACCAAGAGTCTCTGGTTCAGACCCTGACGAGTGCAGTTTTATTTGGTTTCAGTCGGTACAGCTGTCAACCGGACTGGTGGCCTTGATGAGCCCAGGCTTGGAAAGGGTGGGGCGGGGAAGGAATCAGCCTAGGTTCTTGCATCAAATCACAAATAAAAAGTTGGCATCACTAAAGGTCACCATGAAGCTGTCTGATTGTCATAAAAACCCAACTGGGTCACCAATGTTTCGATAGGGAAGGAACTCTGCTGTCCTTACCGGACTGGCCTATATGTCACCACACCCACATGGTTAACTCTTAATTACCCTCTGAAATGGCCTAGCAAGCCACTGACTTGTAGAAGGCGACCCACCGCCACCATTCAGGGCAACTAGGAATGGTCAATAAATAATGACCTTTCCAGTGATGCCCACATCCCAAGAATGGGAGAAAAACTATGACCCTTGCTAACTATGCATGTGGACACCAGATGAGAACAGGATTGAGCTCAACTGTAATAACTCCCTCCTCCATAGTAAAATGGCCACTTGTTCTTTTAAATAGGACTATATAGAATGTTAATTAAGAATGGATTTTTAGTCTCTCTTTTGTTTGCAGCAAAGAGTAATTGAAAATGCCAGGGAGAAAATCTTGAAAGACCGATCGCTACTAGAAAAACTTGCAGAAAACATTAATAAAGTTATGTTCAGGTAATGTAAATCTTTTATGTTGCAACAAGCTGGACTCGTAATTTTTTTTTATTGATGTCTGTATAGTTTTGCCAATGTGCCATTTCTACCTTCCATACTACTGATACTAGTGCCCCTTTTTGAACCAGGTTGCCTAATTTGTGTAGAATTATGAGCAACTTTATGCTATAGGTTTCCTATTACTGGCAACTGAATTAAAGATGCCTGAAATAATATACCTTGAAATCGTTAACATCCTGAAACCTTGATTAAAAGAGCATGTTAAATTTGTTTGGAATTAATATGTAAGGGATAGATTGTTGAATGCTAAAACTTAAATAAGTAATGAATTTTGCATTGGAACATAGAATTTTACAGCACAGGCGGCCATTCTGTTCGTCATGCCTGTCCCAGGTTTCTGAAAGAGCCTTCCTCAATTATCTACTTTCTTTTCAAAAGCTATTATGGATTATGCATCCACCACTTTTTCTAGTACGGCATTTCACGTCCTAACACATGAAAATAAGTAAATTCTTCTGACCTTTTTCATTTGTTCTTTTGGTGCAAATCTTCAGATAATTCTCTCTACTTATTGATTTCGCTGACAAGTGGAAATAGTTTCCCTTGATTTACCTCATCAGAACACCTTATAGTTTTGAACACCTCTATCCGATCTCCTCTTAATCTCTTTGTTCTAATGAGAAAAGCCCCAGTTTCTTTAGTCTCCTAACTGAAGCCGCTCAACCCTCTTATTATCTTAGAGTCATAGAGTAATACAGCACGGATAGAGGCCTTTCGGCCCATCGTGTCCGCGCCGGCCATCAAGCCCTGTCTAATCTAATCCCATATTCCAGCATTTGGTCCGTAGCCTTGTATGCTATGGCATTTCAAGTGCTCATCCAAATGCTTCTTAAATGTTGTGAGGGTTCCTGCCTCCACAACCCTTTCAGGCAGTGAGTTCCAGACTCCAACCACCCTCTGGGTGAAAAAGTTCTTTCTCAAATCCCTCTAAACCTCCCGCCCTTTACCTTGAATCTATGCCCCCTAGTTATTGACCCCTCTACTAAGGGAAAAAGCTCCTCAGCATCCATCCTATCTATGCCCCTCATAATTTTGTACACCTCAATCATGTCCCCCCTCAGCCTCCTCTGCTCCAAGGAAAACAAACCCAATCTGCCCAGTCTCTCTTCATAGCTGAAGCGCTCCAGCCCTGGTAACATCCTGGTGAACCTCCTCTGCACCCTCTCTAACGCGATCACATCCTTCCTGTAGTGTGGCGACCAGAACTGCACACAGTATTCCAGCTGTGGCCTAACCAGTGTTTTATACAGCTCCATCATAACCTCCTTGCTCTTATATTCAATGCCTCGGCTAATGAAGGCAAGTATCCCATATGCCTTTTTTACCACCTTTTCCGCCGCCTTCAGGGATCTGTGTACTTGCACACCCAGATCCCTCTGACCCTCCGTCTTGCCTAGGGTCTTTCCATTCATTGTGTATTCCCTTGCCTTGTTAGTCCCCCCAAAGTGCATCACCTCGCACTTTTCCGGGTTAAATTCCATTTGCCACTGTTCCGCCCATCTGACCAACCCATCTATATCGTCCTGCAGACTGAGGCTACCCTCCTCGCTATTTACCACCCTACCAATTTTTGTATCATCCGCGAACTTACTGATCATACCTTTTACATTCATATCCAAGTCATTAATGTAGACCACAAACAGCAAGGGACCCAGCACCGATCCCTGTGGTACCCCACTGGCCACAGGCTTCCAGTCACAAAAACAACCTTCGACCATCACCCTCTGCCTTCTGCCACTAAGCCAGTTTTGTATCCAATGTGCCAAGGCACCCTGGATTCCATGGGCTCTTACCTTCTTGACCAGTCTCCTGTGCGGGACTTTATCGAAGGCCTTACTGAAATCCATGTATACCACATCCACTGCGTTACCCTCATCCACACACCTAGTCACCCCCTCAAAAAATTCAATCAAATTAGTCAGACATGATCTTCCCTTGACAAAACCATGTTGACTATCCCTGATTAATCCTTGCCTCTCCAAGTGGAGACAAATTTTGTCCCTCAGAATTTTTTCCAATAATTTTCCTACCACTGATGTTAGGCTCACTGGCCTGTAGTTCCCCAGTTTTTCCCTACTACCCTTCTTGAATAATGGTACTACATTAGCGGTTCTCCAGTCCTCTGGCACATCCCCTGTGGCCAGAGAGGTCCTGAATATGTGTTAGAGCCCCCGCAATCTCTTCCTTTGCCTCACACAGCAGCCTGGGATACATTTCATCCGGGCCTGGGGATTTATCCATTTTTAGGCCAGCTAAAACCGCCAATACCTCCTCCCTCTCGATGTTAATATGTTCGAGCATATCACAGACCCCCCGCCCTATTTCTATGTCTACATCGTCCTTCTCCATAGTGAAAACAGATGCAAAAAATTCATTTAGAACCCCTCCTACATCTTCCGGCTCCACACACAGATTGCCACTTTTGTCCCTAATGGGCCCTATTTTTTCCCTAGTTATCCTCTTACCCTTAATATACTTATAAAACATCTTAGGATTTTCCTTTATTTTGCTCGCCAGTGTTATTTCATGGCCCCTCCTTGATCTCCTAATTTCTTTTTTAAGTATCCCCCTGCACTTTTTGTACTCCTCTAGGGCTTCCTCCATCTTTAGCCTTTTGTATCTACCAAAAGCCCTCCTTTTTTTCCTAATCCATTCTCGTATATCCCCTGACACCCAAGGTTCCCTGTGGTTTTTGGAACCACCCTTGACCTTTACGGGAACATGTTGCCATTGTATGATCTCAATCTCCCTTCTGAAAGCCTCCCATTGCTCCGATGCGGATTTTCCTACAAGTAGCTGATCCCAGTCCATTTTGGCCAGATCCTGCCTTATCCTATTAAAATCGGCCTTCCCCCAATTTAGAACCTTTATTTCCGGCCCATCCCTGTCCTTTTCCATGACCACCTTAAATCTTACCATATTATGGTCACTATCACCAAAGTGCTCACCTACTAGCACTTTTTCCACTTGGCCGGCCACATTCCCTAGAATTAGGTCCAGTACCGCCCCCTCTCTTGTAGGACTTTCTACATGCTGGCTCAAAAAGCTCTCCTGGATGCACTTTAAGAATTCTACACCCTCTGAGCCTTTCACACTCTGACTATCCCAGTTAATATTGGGGAAGTTGAAATCCCCCATTATTATTACCCTATTTGCACATTTCTCTGAGATTTGCCTACATATCTGTTCCTCTATCTCCCCCTGACTGTTTGGAGGCCTATAGTACACTCCCAGCAAAGTGCTTGCCCCCTTTTTGTTTTTAAGCTCCACCCATATGGCCTCATTAGAGGAACCTGCTAATATATCATCCCTCCTTACTGCAGTAATTGACTCCTTAATTAATATTGCGACACCCCCTCCTCTTATACCTCCCCCTCTGTCTCGCCTGAAGATTCTGTACCCCGGAATATTGAGCTGCCAGTCTTGCCCCTCCCTCAACCATGTCTCCGTGATAGCAACAATATCATACTCCCATGTGTTTATCAACACCTTCAGTTCATCCACCTTATTTGCAAGACTCCTTGCATTAAAATAGATGCCATCCAGCCTTGCCCTTATATATTTGCCCTGTCTACCAAGCTGACTTGTTTTTTTCTCTATATTTGGCAGCACATCACCCCCTATTTCAGGAAATCTCTTCTGCATCCTCTTCATGGCTGTGACATTTCTCCTAAAGTAAAGAACTCAAAAAAAAAAAAAAAAAAAAAAAAAAAAAAACTGCACACACTAATCAAGCAGCAGCTTACCCAATGATTTGAGTAGGTTTTAGCATTAACTTGTTGCTTTCATACTCTGGCCGGGATTTTGCTCACCTCGGCGGGGACGGGTTCCGACCCAGCTGCTGGCTTCATCCCGCTCTGTGAAAACTTTCTGTTGATGGGGCTTGTTAAGTTTCTCGGTCCGATTAGAGGAAGTGAGTCTGGTGACGTCATTTAATGATGAGTCATCAGCCGGTTTTCTTAAAGGGACCGTGGCCAACTTTATTTTGACATTTGTGCTGTCAGTATTCAACAGCATTGAAGTGCTGCAAACACTTGACAATGACTGCACATTAGATAGAAGCCTAAACCGAGTAAATGGGCTGAAAATTAAATGTTACGTATCTTGCACTGCTGAAAGACTGGGGAGGAGATTTGCGAGGTATTAACGATCATTAGGAGGGAGTTACTGGACACTAGGAAGGTAACTGTCGATTGGAAACAAACCAATATTCAAATATGTTTCCATTATTGATCAAATGCTGTTGATCTGAAAATATACTGCACTATACTACACTATGATGTAGTACAGTATACCAAAAAATGTATTGGTTATGGAAATTCAGTTGGCATCTGTATGTTTGGCGAAACATTTCAGCTGAGACCATATAATTTAACCAGCTGTGGGTCGGTCTTTTGTAAACTGGTGGATAAAGTCAGCAGTAGCTTTCATTGCACATCATGTAAAACTTTTCAAATTTAAGTGTTAAATCCAATACCTTTTGTCGTCTTATAGCGATACCAGTACTGGACACTCTTCAAAGCCACCAGATAGTAGTACTACTTTGCCGGATCAGTCCATTGATGAAATCCTAGGCCTCGGGGTAACATTTATTTTCTATTTGAGTGGTATATGCCTGCTTATTTTATGCAACTTAAGTATTTGAACACTTGGATCATTAAATGTGGTAGTTCATTTTGCTCAATTTATTTGTATTGAATAGATGCTCTTGAACTTTTTAAAATATATTCAAGTTAGTTTAATTGACCTGAGAGAGCAGCCCAGCGAGATACCAATAAGTTATTTTAGTGTGCTAGATGTGGCTTCGGGCCTGCAAATCAAAAATTGTGAGTAAAATATATCTATTGTGGGACAATGCTTGAAAGACGTTTCAGTAGTAGTAACTCTGCTGTCGCTGCATTTGTATAAATATAATAAAACTTTCATAGCTTATTAGCAATCACGTTTAATTTTTAAAAGATTTAATGATATCCATATTCCAATACAGTTATGAAATATTTTCCTTTAGTTTACAACTACAGAAATGTTGGCATAATGGGGTTCAGCTGAAGAACACTATATAATGTCACTTCAGTAACATGGTTCTTCAAAATGAACAGAGAGCATCCAGCCGGCACAAATTTTATACTTTCAACTCAGTAGCCTAGGTTTTGAATTTTGGTGCTGAGAAACATTTATACACATGGGGAATGGTGTGAAAGAGGAAAACTTTTTTAAAAACAGGGAAGGAAAAAAATACAAGTGTAATAAAATTCTTGAAGGTCATGTGTTCTTGAAGGCACCAAAAATGTTCACAATCTAGACTGTGTTGTCTCCTTAACTAAATGAGGCTGTATGACCGTGAACATTTTCTGCAAACCGAACTGAAAGCTTAAATAAAATGTCCATCTTATTTTTCGTAGGATGAAGTCCATATGTCTGATGAAGCTATCCAGGATATCTTGGAGCAGACTGAGTCAGACCCAGCATTTCAGGCTTTGTTTGATCTCTTTGAATATGGTTTGTACTGAACCCCATCAAAAAGTGTACACTTTTCTAATTTATGCTTATATAGTGGCCTTGTATTTTGGTCATCACTCAAAATTTGTAGATAATGGACTTTATGAAATACTGGTTAGGCCTAGCTGGAGTATTGTGTCCAATTCTGGGCACTGCACTTTAGGAAGGATGTCAAGGCCATAGAGAGGGTGCAGAGGAGATTTACTAGAATGATACCAGGGATGAAAGACTTCAGTTACGTGGAGAGACTAGAGAAACTGGGTTTGTTCTCCTTAGAACGGAGAAGGTTAAGGGGAGATTTGATAAAGGTGTTCAAAATCATGAAGGGTTTAGATAGAGTAAATAAGGAGAAACTGTTTCCAGTGGCATGAGGGTCGGTAACCAGAGGACACAGATTTAAGGTAATTGGCAAAAGAACCAGAGGCGGCATGAGATATTCTTTTATGCAGTGAGTTGTTATGATCTGGCATGTACTGTCTGAAAGGGTGGTGGTAGCAGATTCATTAATAACTTTCAAAAGAGAATTGGATAAATTACTTGAAGTGTAAAAATTTGCAAGGCTACGGGGAAAGAGCAGGGGAGTGGGACTAATTTGATGGCTCTTTCAAAGAGCTGGCATAGGTATAATGGGCCGAATGGTCTCCTTCAATGCTGTATCATTCAATGATTTTAACTTCTGATATTTCAGATTTTTTTTCCTAAGGTGATAAGGGGGTTGGGAACCTGTGCAGGGAGACAGAGGAAAGGAAAACAAGGATAGAAGCAAAAGACAGAAAGGAGAAAAGCAAAAGTGGCAGTCAGAGTAATCAAGGGTTTAAATCAAACATGACCGCAATAAACAATCATTCTAAAAGGTCTAAGAGTGTTAAAAAAACAAGCCTGAAGGCTTTGTGTCTTAATGCAAGGAGCATTCGTAATAAGGTGGATGAATTAGCTGCGCAAATAGATGTAAACGGATATATGATATGATTGGGATTGTGGAAACATGGCTCCAGGGTGACCAGGGCTGGGAACGCAACATCCAGGGGTATTCAGTATTCAGGAAAGACAGGCAAAAAGGAAAAGGAGGTGGGGTAGCATTGCTGGTTAAAGAGGGGATTAACACAATTGAAAGGAAGGATATTAGCTCTGATGATGTGGAATCTATATGGGTAGAATTGAGAAATACCATGGGGCAGAAAACGTTAGTGGGAGTGGTATACAGACCCCCAAACAGTAATGCTGAGGTTGGGGATGGCATTAAACGGGAAATTAGAGACGCGTGCAATAAGGGCACAGCAGTTATCATGCGTGACTTTAATCTACATATAGATTGGGCTAACCAAATTAGTAACAATACTGTGGAGGAGGAATTCCTGGAGTGTATACGGGATGGTTTCCTGGACCAATATGTCCTTAGACTGGGTATTATGTAATGAGAAAGGTATAATTAGCAATCTTGTTGTGCGAGGCCCCTTGGGGCGGAGCGATCATAATATGATAGAATTCTTCATTAAGATGGAGAGTGAAGTAGTTGACTCAGAGACTAGGGTCCTGAATTTAAATAAAGGAAATTACGATGGTGAGGCGCAAGTTGGGTAGGATTGATTCGGGAATGTTACTCAAAGGGTTGACGGTGGATAGGCAATGGCAAACATTTAAAGATCGCATGGATGAACTACAAAATTTGTTCACCCCTGTTTGGCATAAAAATAAAACAAAAAATGTGAATCAACCGTGGCTAACAAGGGAAATTAGGGATAGCATAAGATCCAAGGAGAGGACATATAAATTGGCCAGAAAAAGCAGCAAACCTGAGGATTGGGAGCAGTTTAGGATTCAACAAAGGAGGACAAAGGGATTAATTAAGAGGGGGAAAATAGAGTATGAGAGTAAGCTTGCAGGGAACATAAAAACTGACTGTAAAAGCTTTTATAGATATGTGAAGAGAAAAAGATTGGTGAAGTCAAGTGTAGGTCCCTTGCAGTCAAAATCAGGGGAATTTATAATGGGGAACAAAGAAATGGCAGACCAATTAAATACATACTTTGGTTCTGTCTTCACAAAGGAGGAGACAAATAACCTCCCAGAGATGTCAGGGAACATAGGGTCTAATGATAGAGAGGAATTGAAATAAATCAGTATTTGTAGGGAAATGGTGTTTGGGAAATTGACGGGATTGAAGGCCGATAAATCCCCAGGGCCTGATAATCTACATCCTAGGGTATTTAAGGAAGTGGCCCTAGAAATAGTAGATGCATTGCTGGTCATCTTCCAAAATTCTATAGACTCTGGAACAGTTCCCATGGATTGGAGGGTAGCTAATGTTACCCCACTGTTCAAAAAAGGTGGTAGAGAGAAAACGGGGAATTATAGACCGGTAAGCCTGACATCGGTAGTGGGGAAAATGCTAGAGTCCATTATAAAAGATCAGAATAGCAAAGCACTTGGAAAACAGTGACAGGATCAGACAAAGTCAACATGGATTTACAAAAGGTAAATCGTGCTTGACTAATCTACTGGAATTTTTTGAGGATGTAACTGGTAAAATAGATACGGGAGAACCAGTGGATGTGGTGTATTTGGACTTTCAGAAGGCTTTCGATAAGGTCCCGCATAAGAGATTAGCGTGTAAAGTTAAGGCACATGGGATTGGGGGCAAGGTACTGACTTGGATAGAGAACTGGTTGGCAGACAGAAAGCAGAGTTAGAATAAACGGGTCTTTTTCCGAGTGGCAGACAGTGACTAGTGGGGTACCGCAGGTATCGGTCCTTGGACCCCAACTATTCACAATTTAAATGATCTAGACAAGGGAACTAGATGTAATATCTCCAAGTTTGCAGACGACACAAAGCTGGGTGGGCGTGTGTGCTGTGAGGAGGATTCCGAGAAACTCCAGGATGATTTGGACAGGTTGGGTGATTGGGCAGAAGCATGGCAGATGCAATATAACGTGGATAAATGTGAGGTTATCCACTTTGGTAGCAAAAACAGGAAGGCAGATTATTATCTGAATGGCAATAGATTGGGAGAAGGGGAAGTGCAACGAGACCTGGGCGTCCTTGTGCACCAGTCGCTGAAGGTAAGCATGCAGGTGCAGCAGGCGGTTAAGTAGGCAAATGGTATGTAGCCTTCATAGCGAGAGGGTTCGAGTACAGGAACAAGGATGTCTTGCTGCAGTTGTACAGGGCCTTGGTGAGACCACACCTTGAGTATTGTGTGCAGTTTTGGTCGCCTTATCTGAGGAAGGATGTTCTTGCCATGGAGGGAGTGCAGCGAAGATTCACCAGACTGATACCTGGGATGGCAGGAATGACGTCTGAGGAGAGATTGGGTCGATTGGGCTTATACTTGCTGGAATTTAGAAGAATGAGAGGGGATCTCATTGAAACTTATAAAATTCTAACAGGATTAGACAGACTTGATGCAGGAAGGATGTTCCTGATGGCCGGGGAGTCCAGAACCAGGGGTCACAGTCTAAGGATAAGGGGTAGGCCGTTTAGGACAGAGATGAGGAGGAATTTCTTCACCCAGAGAGTGGTGAACCTGTGGAATTCTCTACCACAGAAGGCAGTTGAGGCCAATTCATTAAATATATTCAAGAAGGAGTTAGATATATTTCTTAAGGCTAAAGGGATCAAGAGATATGGGGAGAAGGCAGGGACAGGGTACTGAATTTGGATGATCAGCCATGATCTCATTGAATGGTGGTGCAGGCTCGAGGGGCCAAATGGCCTACTCCTGCTCCTATCTTCTATGTTTCTATGACTGATGGATAAATTGTATATTTTGGTTTTGAAATCAGTTCATCGTTAATCAGGATTAAATGTATATCTAGAGTTTGTTTTGTTTATAATTTGGTATATTTGTGTTTTATCTATTCTATAATCCCCAAATTTAGGTAAATCTAAAAGGAGTGTGGATAGTGATCATGGACAGTCTGGTGAAGAAGACTTGGAAATAATAGAAAATAGCGGAAGTTCAGCATTCCCTGACACGTATAACACTTTTCAAACAGAAGAATTGGGTGAGTTTGTAGTTTTCTGTTTACTAATTTATAAAGTCAGAAATACATGTACAGTACATGGATCTGTATCAAAAATTCATAACTAAATGCATTACCTTCAGTGGATAATTCCTTAATTGCATTCTATTTTTTTCTTAGGTATCCTAGTGTCCTTACCTTCGTCAGTCTCTGAGAAAGCGCCAAGTGGTTATAAAATGAAAAGCAAAGCTGATGGTACAATACATAAAAAATCACCAGAATCAAACTCCGCTACAAAATCCCCAAAAAAAGAAAATCCGAGTCTTTCAATTGATGCAAACAAATCCGTGCTTTCAATGGATAGTCAGACTTCCAGCAGCCAGGCATCCAAATGTAACTGTTGGACCACTGGAGAAGCTAGTTCTGGATCTGTCCTTCCTTCATCTGTTGCTGTTATTCACACAACTACTTTAGCTGTGTCAGAGTCTCAAGGAGCTGGGGATGTTGCTGAAATGGAGATTGAAACCCAGTCACCATCCATTTATCATGAAAAGGCAGAACTGTCTCCATTTGTGCAGCAGAAGCTTAGTGAGGGCACTGTGGGCATTGAAGAGTTAACTAATCACAATGAGAAAACAGAATCACTATCCAAATTGACATGTCAAAATGGGCTTGCTGCAGAAGTTAATGATCAGTCTTCAATTTATGGTACGAATGAGTCAAAAGCAGTTACGAGTCAACACAAACTTGAAGAGCCAGCAATCAAAACTGTTTGTGTTACAAGGGCAACTGGTGAGACTGCAACTGCAGTTTGTAATGTACCACCTTCAACTTGTTCTGAAACATCGGTTCAGTCAACAGTTATAGTGCAGAAAAGTTCTGTGTGTGAGCCTGCTTCTCTGGATGGAAGAACTTTATCAGTTGATTCTGATAACTCTTCTGTAACTGCAGTGTCAGATCAGCAAATTGTTGTGTACACACATGGAATTTCTAGAAGCCCTTCTTTAACCAATCCACAGCAATCTCAAGTCCTTGTTTCCAGAGTCCCTGAAGCATCAAATAGTTCCGCTGTAAGTTCTAGTTCAGTGAAGTCTCTCAAATCTGGTGCAATAAAAACGTGCATCGTTTCTGCTGAAGTGGAGTTGCCTGACCAAACAGAACCGGTTTCTTCTTCTCTATCTTCTAAATCGAGCTCTGGGGCTAAGGCTACATCCCTACAACCAAACCATGTTACTTCAGGCCTAAATTCTGCAGCAGGAAGTGTTTCAACTAATATAGTGTATAAGTCACCCCTCACTGCCACTTCTGCAAAGTCTGATGTTATCTCCACTTCCAAACTTTCAAATGTTGAACCTTCCAGCACTATGGAGGTAGATCCCACAAATATAGTAACGCTCAAGATAATCATTAGTGATGATCCCAAGCAGTCTTCATCAGATACAGAATTAAGTAATGCTGTGTCCAGTATTACAAATGAAAATGTACCAACAATTATATTGTCCTCTCCAGGTGGTACACCCTTAAAAGGCAAAAGATTAAGACAACCTTTATCAAGTAGCAGCAGTCCTGCTGTTACAGAAACCATCTCTAGTCGCAATGAGTGTGTAAGTACTGAAGAAACTGAAAATGCTATAAATAGTTTGGGAATGGCAGAGGAGCCTGAAAGCAGTGAGCAGAATGTTGCACCGGCTGAAGTTGAAGCTGTGCCTACACAAAGTGTTACCTCCAGTAATGTGACAGTTAATATACCACAGACTGACAGTATGCTGTTGTCCACACACAATCCAATTAACCTATCAAAAGACACTGGGCTTATTCAACTATTGCCTGCCGCTACTACGTTTGGGCCATCCAGCAGTGTCCTGATAGCAACTTGTGTGCAAGATTTTGCAGGACAATCTTTGAGGCAAGGAGTTGAACCAAATAATGGTAACACATTCATTCTGGACCACCGAGGGAATTCTGCAAATGTCTTGATGCTACCAAGCAGCTCTGCTTCTGCAACTCTATCGACATCAGTTCCTCAAGCTTTAGCAACGCCTCCAAGGCCAAGCACTGTTTTTACAATGGGACAGCCTGTATCTTCAAGTTTTTCACAAGGTATTGGTGCAGGTGATGAGACTCTACTCAAAATTAAATTAGTATTGTAAACCTGTCAAATTTACAATTAACAAAATTTGTGCATCTCCAAATTGTAGAACTTCATGCAGAATTATTGTGATACTGCAAACATTTATTGTTTCCATTAGTGCATAGTACTACCCAACTTTATGAAGTAATACTATATTGTGCACCCAGTTAAAGTTTGTTGCATGGCTGGTGTCATAAACAGCTCATGCAAAGGCAAGTGATGATGGACTAGTATAATTAGAAGAGCAGATGAAGACAGTTAATTGAAGTTTTTTTCCTACAGTTTCGTCTTTGGTTGCGCTTACAGTAATACACAAACTGTTGTCTTGGCAGCTAACTCGGCACAGAACGGAGACAACCTGACTTTTCAGCTAACGCGTTGCAGAAAAGAGATTGCGCCTGTGCTTTTCTTGTCTGTGGCTGAGTGTCACTCCCTGCATTTACTCGGGTACCATGTTTAGTGAAGATTAACACCAATTCAAAGTACATATTTATTTCCTTCCCTCACTATTCCTTATGAGAGGACAGACAGCGAGCAACCATGACTCATGCTGTTCCTCCAATGAAGGGCACAAAGTAACCTGAGATGACCTTCCATCTGTTATTTTTCTTCCCCCTCCCCAAATTGAGTGATATCTGGCCTCTGAGCCTGGTAGCGCATTATATGATGGTAACTTTTTCCTTTGATGGGGTTTTCTAGCTCATCCTGCTACTGACAGTTGAAATGTGTTACATTTTTCAGGGTCAACTTTTATTATCGCATCCCCTGTTCAGCCAGTGCTGCAAGGAATGATGGGGATGATTCCTGTTTCAATAATGGGTCCGAGCAGTGGAGCCTCATTCACAGTGTCACCCCAACAGGTAAGTTCATATGTATTTTGTGTGTGTCTCTGCATTGGAGCACATGATCTGTGACTTTGAGGAGGTGCTTCTTTTACTGAGGATAATTGTATATTGATTGAGGACTATAAGAACTTGATTGATTCTGTCTCACACACACCACAGAAATTACAGCAAAGAGAGGTGCTATTTGGCCCATTGTACCAGTTCCATTTTAAATGATGTCCTACTCTCTGCCTCAACAGCCATTTGTAGTAAAGTATGCCATAGCCTGACTATGTTGTGGATTATTGTAACAGTTTATTTTCCCAGCTTTAATACTGGAGAACAAAGGTAACTGTTTTGCAACAGCAACTTGCATTTATATGGCACCTTTAACATAGTAAAACATTCCAAGGAGCATAATAGACAAAAATTGCAGGGTTGGAGGAGTTGGAGGGGGAGGAATGCAGGGTTGGAGGGGGAGGAATGCAGGGTTGGAGGGGGAGGAATGCAGGGTTGGAGGGGGAGGAATGCAGGGTTGGAGGGGGAGGAATGCAGGGTTGGAGGGGGAGGAATGCAGGGTTGGAGGGGGAGGAATGCAGGGTTGGAGGGGGAGGAATGCAGGGTTGGGTTGGAGGGGGAGGAATGCAGGGTTGGGTTGGAGGGGGAGGAATGTTGGGTTGGAGGAGGGGCGAGGCATGCAGGGTTGGGGGGGGGGGGGGGGGGGGGGGGGGGGGGGGGGGAGGAGCGAGGCTGTGGAGAGATTTGGACACCAGGATGTGAATTTCAAAATCGAGAAGCTGGTGGATCAGGAGCCAATGGAGGTCAGCGAGTACAGGAGTGATGGGTGATCGAGAATTGGTGCGAGTTAGGATACGGGCATTCATTATTTAGTCTATGCACAAAATGTTCAGGGGGAAAAATTAGGTTGGTTTGCACCTCTCGTTAGCGCCTTAAGAGGGCGCTAATGGGGCGCAAAGCAACTAGCACCCAGGTACGGCGATGTTTGCGTCGCTCGCGAAATTGACCAGTTTGCGGCGGTGATAAACACTACTGCCACGATCTCCTGCACCCGTAGATCGTGACATCAGTTGAGCATGTAGCGCCCCGGACCGGATATTGAGTGGCGCCCCCTGCCTTACTGCCTGCCACTAACAACGACGGGTTGAGGGGAGTGTCTTGCAGTCGGGAAGGGACTGGGGGGAGTGCTATTTAAAGGCGACCGGTTCCTGCCTTTTTTTCGGCGACATTTTTGCACCACGCAGTCTGAGTGAGAGACTTCTGGAGATATTCAGCACTGTGTTGAGTTTTGGGTACTGAGCAACACTTTGCAGGTTCATTTTGATTTGATCTTCCTTGCATCAATTTAGAAGAGACTATGGGGGCTGCACGCCACCAATGCCTCTCCATTGTTCTTTCCAGCAGATTTGATGTACAGGTCTCTCCAGGCTGAAATTCAAGGCTGCAATGAGCAAGGTGTGGGTGGAGAGCAAGATCGACCCTCCCCTTTAAGAACTGGCTGGTGCCATTGTGTCTGTGTTCCTTTGCTGACTGACATCACATGAGCTTCGCCAGCGCTCTGAGGTAGCGCCTCAAGAGAGGTGTGTAGCGGCTGATTTAGCGCTCCAATCACCTCCAGGGGCGATAGAAGCCAAGTTTGCAGTCGGAGGCAATAATTTGCGCCAGGCGCTAAACTTTGTGCCCGGCCGATAATTGCGCCCCAAACGGGGCGATACCGAATTTCTCCCCCTTAGATTCTCCATTCCACTGTTGCCATTGGTTCAAGTAATGAAACAGATCATACTTGAACTGGAAACAAAGTATTTTCTGTTAAATACGAAGGCTAAATTTTGTCGTCGGCACCATACCAAAGGACTTGGATTCACGTTTGCAATTCCCTGTGGTATATTGCTGATCTCGGCCAAGTGATTGGGAGGCACCATGCCGAGAGAGAGGGAAAGTGCAAGTCATCACCCAGGTTACTGGTGTGCATTTCTTTGGAGCCTGTCATGTAGAGCGGCATTGGTGGAGGTCTAGGAGCAAGTTTGCGCCTCATCTCTGGGACAGGGAGGGTGCATGGCACACAAGGACTTTAGATAGGGGATAAGAACTTTTTTTTTGCCAGCTTGAAGGTGTAATGTACCTAGGCCAATCTCCACTTGCAGTACTTAGTTATGCAATTTTCTATTTATTTCAACCAGGTTCTCCGTATGCCGGTATCATCATCAGTTGGCAAAAAATGTAGCAGATTCAGCAAACTTCCCATTTCAAGGAAACCACCGCAGTTAGCAATTCAACCAAGCACCTTAAACACAGGTTAGTATGTATGGAAAGAAATAGCTAGGAATTATATTTATGCAAAAAACATTTCCTTGACAAACTATGTACCTAGCTAGTTAAATGTCACTTTTTCCTGCTTGTTATCTTGCATGATCAAATGGTATTTTTAACAGTTAATTCCTTTGACAGAAACTATCAAATGTCTGTGTATCCTGGAATGTTGTAGAGTTATTTGTAATTCACACCATTGTGGTGGCTGAAAGCAGACTTGCAATATGTATCACTAGAGCATTTTGTGGCTTGGTAATGTGCATCTTCAATCTTCACTACATTAAATTGTTTCCTTTATGGAGAACTGTAAATGTGAAGACTAAGCAATTGGATGTTTTGCTTTCTCACTGTTTTGTCCAAATTGTTATCCTGGAATACACTGAATTGATTAAATGAATTACTGTTATTACCTTGTTTTCTAGGACAGTCATCTGTTATTGGCACTTTGATTTCAATAGATTCATCAATCTCACAAAGTACTTCCCAGCCCCACAGGTAATATAACAGAATGATTGTGATATGTCAGTCTGTATGCTATTAAAGTTAACATTTCTCAGTACAGGTTTTGTTTTATTGTTTAGAAATGATGTTTGGGTGGGTGGACTCTTTGCTTGGATTTGAACAGTTCAAAATATAATCTTCACCTGAGCTTCCTTAAGTGTGGCCTTTGCCAGAATTACCAGATCTTTCTGGCAAGAGACCAAAATCAAGTTCCTGCCTGGTTCAAGTATCATCACCTCATAGTTTGACTGAGATACAGAATTAGACTGCTTTTGGGAGAAAGAAAGGGGAGCAACACTTGATCTCTTGGTGTTCGCATGTTCTCGCTCTCTCTCCCTGGACTGGCAGACCCAATGTGATTTGGTAACATTTTCTGTTTTAATTTCAGATCTGCATTTACAGTGCCTTTTTTTCCCTTCTCTTTCCCCCCCCCCCCCCACACACACATTTTTTTCCTTTTTCTCTTATTTACGTGGGCTTCTCCTGTCTCTTCACGGTACACTATTTGCACATTCTTTTGCCCTTTTAATTTTTCTGATTTACCTCTCTGATGTTTTATATCATGTAATAGTTTTTGATTAGCAGTTTGCACACCCTTCACTCCATTTACTGATTGTCATAGCTGTTGATTTTTCTCCCTCTTCATCTCCTTTTCCTCCATTTCTTCCACCTGTACTAATGTTTTGTTTTCTGATTTCTTTAGCACTGAAGATTTTATTCATAAAATTTTGAGCATAAAGTTGAACTCATGAGTTGGAAATTTCACTTCGATGAATTCTATTTATCTAATCTAACTCATGACTTAGTTTGATGACCTCTAGGTACAAACCCTGCCCACAATGCCATCTACATGAAATGAATTTGTATGTCTCATTCAATTCCTAATAGATATGGGCCTGCAAGACAAAACTACTGCAATTTGGCACTAAATTGGCTTGAGGGCTTATAATTAGCTGGTGTGGGAAATGGAACAAAATGCCACACTGATTCATTTATGGAGTGTGCTTTGAGACTGAGGCACATTATTACATTATTGGGGTAGAGCAAAGGCAGTTTACTCTGCACTTAACTGCTGAACTTGACCTACCCTACCTGAATGGCCAAACGAAAAATGTTTCATTCCTCAGTGTTAACATTTTGAGCACGAATACTTTAACGAAGGCATACAATGTTGCCAAGATTGTTTGGGAGACCAGAGGATTGGGAAATTTTTACAAACCAGCAAAGGATGACTAAAAAAAGAGAAGATGAATTATGAGAGTAAATTAGTACCGAGAGGGAGGAGGGACTAGTGGTTTTAACAGGCTTAAAAGTGGATAAATCCCCAGGCCCTGACGAGATGTATCCCAAGCTGATGGGTGAGGCAAGGGAGGAGATTGCAGGGGCTCTGATAAAAATTTCCAGAACCTCTCTGGCCACAGGGGAGGTGCCAGAGGACTGGAGAACAGCTAACTTAGTACCATTATTCAAGAAGGGTAGTAGGGATAAACCAGGGAATTACAGGCCAGTGAGCCTAACATCAGTGGTAGGGAAATTATTGGAAAAAATTCTAAGGGACAGAATTACTCTCCGCTTGGAGAGGCAAGAATTAATCAAGGATAGTCAGCCTGGCTTTGCCAAGGGGAGATCATGTCTAACCAATTTGATTGAATTTTTTGAGGGAGTGACTAGGTGTGTGGATGAGGGTAGTGCAGTTGATGTAGTCTACATGGACTTCAGTAAGGCTTTTGACAAAGTCCCACATGGGAGACTGGTCAAGAAGGTAAGAGCTCATGGGATCCAGGGTAATTTAGCACATTGGATCCAAAATTGACTTAGTGGTAGGAGGCAGAGGGTGATGGTTGAAGGTTGTTTTTGTGACTGGAAGCCTGTGTCCAGAGGTGTACCGCAAGATTGGTGCTGGGTCCTTTGCTGTTTGTAGTGTACATTAATGAATTAGATATGATTGTAGGAGGTATGATCAGTAAGTTCGCAGATGCCATGAAAATTGGTGGAGTGATAAATAGCAAGAAGGGAAGCCTCAGGCTACAAGACGATATGGATGGGTTGGTTAGATGGGCAGAACAGTGGCAAATGGAATTTAACCCTGAAGTGTGAGGTGATGCATTTTGGGAGGACTAACAAGGCAAGAGAATACACAATGAATGGTAGGACCCTAGGAAGGACAGAAGATCAGAGGGACCTTGGTGTGCATGTACATATCTACCTGTCCTGCTGCCTTCAGGGATCTAAGGTGGTTAAAAAGGCATATGGGATACTTGCCTTCATTAACCGAGGCATAGAATATAAGAGCAGGGAGGTTATGATGGAGCTGTACAAAACACTAGTTAGGCCACAGCTGGAATACTGTGTGTAATTCTGGTCACCACACTAGGAAGGATGTGATTGCATTGGAGAGGGTGCAGAGGAGATTCATCAGGATGTTACCTGGGCTGGAGCGCTTCAGCTATGAACATAAGAAATAGGAGCAGGAGTAGGCCAATCGGCCCCTCGAGCCTGCTCCGCCATTCAATAAGATCATGGCTGATCTGATCCTAACCGCCAATCCACTATCACAGAACCATCTCCTGAATCTAACAGAATTAGACACACGAAATAGGAGCAGGATCAGGCTACACGGCCCCTGGGCCCGCTCCGCTACCCACAGGGCCATGACCGATCCGAACCTAGACTCATGTCCAAATTCCTGCCCGCTCCCCGTAACCCTTAATTCCCTTTACTTCTAGGAAACGGTCTATTTCTGTTTTAAATTTATGTAATGATGTAGCTTCTACAGCTTTTTGGGGCAGCATATTCCATGGACCTACCACCCTCTGAGTGAAGTAGTTCCTCCTCATCTCAGTTTTGAAAGATCAGCCCCTTATTCTAAGACTATGCCCCCTACTTCTAGTTTCACCCATCATCGGGAACATCTTCCCCGCATCCACCCGATCCGACCCCTTCACAATCTTATATGTTTCAATAAGATCGCCTCTCATTCTTCTGAACTCCAATGAGTAGAGTCCCAATCTACTCAACCTCTCCTCATATGTCCATCCCCTCATCCCCGGGATTAACCGAGTGAACCTTCTTTGTACTGACTCGAGAGCAAGTATGTCCTTTCTTAAGTATGGACACCAAAACTGTACGCAGTATTCCAGGTGCGGCCTCACCAATACCTTGTACAACTGAAGCAATACCTCCCTATTTTTATATTCTATCCCCCTAGCAATGAAAGCCAACATTCCATTGGCCTTCTTAATCACTTGCTGCACCTGCATACTAACCTTTTGAGTTTCGTGCACCAGGACCCCCAGATCCCTTTGTACTTCAGTACTTTCCAGTTTCTTGCCATTAAGATAATAACTTGCTCTACGATTTTTCCTGCCAAAGTGCATAACCTCACACTTTCCAGTATTGTATTCCATCTGCCAAATCTCTGCCCACTTACTTAGCCTGTCTATGTCCCCTTGCAGGTTTTTTATGTCCTCCTCACTCACTACTTTCCCTCCCATCTTAGTATCATCTGCAAACTTTGATATGTTACACTCGGTCCCCTCCTCCAAATCGTTAATATGGATTGTAAAGAGTTGGGGACCCAGCATTGACCCCTGCGGAACACCACTAGTTACTGATTGCCAGTCTGAGAATGAACCATTTATCCCAACTCTCTGCCTTCTGTTAGATAGCCAATCCTCTATCCATGCCAGAATATCCCCCAATCCCGTGATTTTTTATCTTAAGCAATAATCTTTTGTGTGGCACCTTGTCAAATGCCTTTTGGAAGTCTAAATACACTACGTCCACTGGTTCCCCTTTATCCACCCTATATGTTACTTCCTCAAAGAACTCCAGCAAATTTGTCAAACATGACTTCCCCTTCATAAAACCATGCTGACTTTGTCCTATTAAATTATGATTATCCAAATGTCCTGTTACTGTCTCCTTAATAATGGACTCCAAAATTTTACCTACCACAGATGTTAGGCTAACCGGTCTATAGTTTCCAGCCTTCTGTCTACTGCCCTTTTTAAATAAGAGTGTAACATTAGCAGTTTTCCAGTATGCCGGGACCTTTGCTGAGTCCAGGGAGTTTTGGAAAATTATTACCAATGCATCCACAATCCTTACCGCCACTTCCCTCAAGACCCTAGGATGTAAGCCATCCGATCCAGGTGATTTATCCGCCTTGAGTCCCATTATTTTACCGAGTACCACTTCCTTAGTGATTTTGATCGTGTTTAGCTCCTTAGCCCCCTGTTTGTCCAGTGTTGGGATATTCTTAGTGTCTTCTACTGTAAAGAATCACAGAAACCCCACAGTGCAGATAGAGGCCATTTCGGCCCATCGAGCCTGCACCGACACACATCCCACCCGACCCCCGTAACCCCTACACCAACACATATCCCACCCTATCCCTGTAACCCCACATATTTAATCCCCCTAACACTAAGGGTCAATTTATCATAGCCAATCAACCTAACCCGCACATCTTTGGACTGTGGGAGGAAACCGGAGCACCCGGAGGAAACCCACGCAAACACGGGGAGAATGTGCAAACTCCACACAGTCACCCGAGGCCGGATTCGAACCTGGGTCCCTGGCGCTGTGAGGCAACAGTGCTAACCACTATGCCACCGTGCTGCCAACTGATATAAAATATTCATTCAGTGTTTTTGCCATCTCCATATTTCCCACCATTAATTTCCTGGTCTCATCCTCTAAGGGACCAACATTTACTTTAGCCACCCTTTTTCTTTTTATATAACTATAAAAACTCTTACTATCTGTTTTTATATTTTTTGCTAATTTACTTTCATAATCTATCTTCTCTTTCTTAATCTTTTTGTTATTTTTTGCTGTCCTTTAAAGTTTTCCCAATCCTCTATCCTCCCACTAGATTTGGCTACCTTATATGCCCTTGTTTTTAGTCGAATACTATCCTTAATTTCTTTACTTAGCCACAGATGGCTGTCTTTTCTTTTACACCCTTTTCTTCTCAGTGGAATATATATTTTTTGGAAGTTGTAAAATAACTCCTTAAATGTACACCACTGATCATGTATCGTCTTACCCTTTAATCTATTTTCCCAATCCACTCTACTCAATTCCGCTCTCATACCTATGAAGAGAGACTGGACAGGCTGGGGTTGTTTTCCTTAGAGCAGAGAAGGTTGAGGTGTACAAAATTATATGGGGCATAGATAGGGTAGATAGAAAGGAACTTTTCCCCTTAGTAGAGGGGTCAATAACCATGGGGCATAGTTTCAAGGTAAGGGGCAGGAGGTTTAGAGGGGATTTGAGGAAAAACTTTTTCACCCAGAGGGTAGTTGGAATCTGGAACTCACTGCCTGAAAGGGTGGTAGAGGCAGGAACCCTCAACATTCAAGAAGCATTTAGATGAGCACTTGAAAAGCCATAGCATACAAGGCTATGAACCAAGTGCTGGAAAATGGGATTGAATAGACCGGGCTTGATGGCCAGCGTGGATACGATGGGCCTCTTTCTGTGCTGTATGACTCTATGCAGGGCAAACGTATACTTCCATAAACAAATCGTTTACACAGCCAGAAAAGTTATTTTTTTAACTTTCACTGCACAAGAGAGAACTGTATGTTATGGGAAGGAAGAATTAATCTGATTCCTTCATGCCCAGTGATGTTTGGAATGTGCGACTATTACAATTGAACTGGAGATACAGATTTTTTACAAGATAAGGGAGTGAAGGGTTATGGGGAGCGGGCAGGGAAGTGGCTTTGAGCCCAAGATCAGCCATGATCTTATTGAATGGCGGAGCAGGCTCGAGGGGCCAAGTGGCCTATTCCTGCTCCTATTTCTTATGTTCTTGCGTCACTTTGTAATTACTGTACTTATAACATTGGCCACCATGTAGCCACATGCCCAGTTCCCCAGTTTCTCTTTGCACTTTATCTCTGCCCATGCTGCTCTCAGCCACTCAGTACCAGGTGTAATTTTTTTTTTTTTAATCTGTTCTTTCCCATATCATCTGGGAAGATAGCAAGTGGAAATGAAGTGCTTCCGCGTGTGAAGCAGACAAAATAATTTTTGCCTTTGTGAATTCTGTTCTTTGATAAAAGCTGCAACATATAATACAAAATTTGCATTCTTTTAATAGGGGTGAAAATTCAGACCAGAATGTAGACCAAGTAGGAAAATCAAGAGAGCGTCAAATGGAGATATCCAGTGCATCAAGCTCAAAATCAAGAGCTCAGCGCCATAGACGAGTGCTGTGCTTTGATAATGCAACTTCCACAGAATCAAATCAACCCAATATGGAGTCTAACACCAGTCAAGAAAAAAAAGAAAATCATGTAGATAATAAAAGCCAATCTGACAGACTTTTTAGTTCCCAGAACAAGGAGCGGTCTGAAAGGACAGATACAAGGGTTAGTAAAGGGAGAGAAATACAGGGGAAATCAGAGAAGAGTAAAAATTCATCTTCTGGCCCCTCTTATTCATTCCATAAAGCAACAGCAAATAAGGAAAATGAGACAAGCAGGGACCAGGTTAGACAGAGAAGTAGAGAAACTTCAGATCTTTTGAATACACAAATGCAAAAGAAAGGCTCTCAAAGTGAGAGACCTAAAACGGACATCACAGACAAGGATGGCATAAATAAAATTCCTGAAACTCAGCAAGAGTGCAAAAAAGGGACCACTGCAGTCTCTCAAGAAACAGCTTCTAAAAGGAATCCAGATAAAAGTGATGGTTTTAGTTTGACCAGCACACTAACTAAACAGGCAGCTGAGATGCTGCAAGACATGCAGAAGCAAAGCCCTGCCCCAAAACAAACAAGTAGTGCTGACTTACCTGTGCCTAGGACACCAGGCTCTAATGTACATGAAGGGCAGGATGATTGCTCAGAATTTCAAAGGACTCCACACAACAAAGGTTTTGGAGATGAGAAGGCATCGCCTAGAGTAATGGTACCTCCAACAACCCCAGACATACCAACATGCAGCCCAGCAAGTGAAGCAGGAAGTGAAAACAGTGTTAGTATGGCTGCACATACGCTGATGATTCTCTCAAGGGCAGCGATTGCAAGGACTACTGGTACCACACCTCTGAAAGATAATACCTTTCAAATCCGGTCACCGCTTAGCCAGACAAAGAAAAGAAAGCTGGAAGAACAGGAGGAAGAATATAAACAGCAGTCTTTATCCAGTAAGACAGACCTTCAGAATTCCAGCTCACCTGGAAGGAAGAAAAGGTCAAAATCACATGTAAGTAGCTCAGTCTTAGGATTTTGTCACATGGTGGCCTTACAGTAGGTGTTTGGCAATACAAACTATTGCCACTTATTACCAATGTATAAGTACTGATTAGTGATAATGAAAAAGTTGTATTCAAAGAGACATGGCATAGTTCATTGGTACTCCAGTACCCTGCACCATGGAGTGATTGAGGTGTTGGTTTATACCTATGATTTTGAACATGGTGAGTTCCCCTATGAATACTGGCCATTTGGGTGCAGTACCAGAGGGCAGCTGTTGCTTGTGGAACCATACCTAAAGGAGAGGGGAGAAAATTGGGACCGAGAGGTATATGGTATGGCTTTAAGTATACTGATGAGTTTAAATTGAAACCTTTTAATTGTGTGTGTGTGTGTTAATGCCACAAGAACAGCTAGCTTTTGCTGTTTGTTTTAAAATGAGTATTAAGATGGCTTAAAATGGTAAAGTTGAACAGTTTACAGGAATGATTTGTAGAATTTAGCTGCTTAAATTGCTCAGCAATTATAGATTTATGTTGCCATTTGGAAAAGGGCAGACATAGTGCATACATGAATTTGATGTACAATATGCACTATAAAATTGACAAATTCCACATTATAAGAAAGCCATGGGGTTTTGTGGCTGAACTGATTAGCTAATAATGCTAAATTAGCAGGGGGGGGGGGGGGGGGGGGGGGGGAGGGGAGGGGAGGGGAGGGGCAGGTGGAGGCAGTAATGTTACAGCAAGCAAGGAACTACAGAAGAGCCCAGACAAAATTTACACATAGACTGAACCATGGGAATGAAGCTCAATGCATGTAAGTGCACATTGAACAAGCATGCCCCTCATTATATTCCAATGTGTTAAACTAGCTGGAGGAGTGGGTGAAAAAGATCTGGGATGATTAACTTTAGCATGTTCATTACAGAGTAGCAAACCGAATGCTTGAGTATAAACCTAAGAATGTTGTGTTAAGGCTGTATAATGTTCTGGTTACAGATGTTCAATTTTAGTCTTCCAGGTAGGGTCGTGGAGGCAAGCGCTGGAAGCATTGCAGAAAGGCACTATTAGGTTGATCCCTGCGGTTAGAGGACAGAGTTTTAAAAACCTTACTCTTCAAGCCTTGAAAAGGGTGTGACAAAAATCAAGTATTTTTGTCTGAAATTTAGATTTTTTTCTTGTAGATCGCATTAGGGTTAAAACTAAGTATTAGGTGATTCATCAGAGAATATTACATTATAGTTCGGTATGCCAGAGACACTGATGTGCAGATGTTTACCTGCTTGCTGTAGTCTCAGTTGGATCACTCTTTAACTGAGATGGCCGCTGTCCTTGAATGGGGACACTCCTCAGTTCAGTGTTTGGAGCTGATTAATAATCAAGCCATTCCATTCAGTAACCAGCTCACTGGTACTCTACAGTTTAGCTGCAGTAGTTGTGTGGGCAGCAGCATTTTGAATTCAGCAGATGTCTGACAACTTAATCTTAGTTATTAGAAACACAGGCCTGGAATTTCTTAGAAACTTTCATAACGTCAGTAGGATAAAGCAGGACTTAAAGAAGGAAGATGGTGTATGTTCTGCGCTTTCCTTGGGGCCCCATTTGTTTTACGCTCTGGTATGCTAATACAATTTTCAGGAAATATTGGTGTAGAAACCGGTGTTAATTTCTGTGAAAGGCAATTCCAGGCCACAATTTTAATGTCCTCTGGGATATTGTCAGAGGAATTTACATCTTGGGGCAATAGAACAACAAAGGTCAGTCAGAAGTTATCAGGGATATAAGGTTAATCCCTTGGGAGCAGATATCCACTTCCAAAGTAAATAACTGTTTCAAAGGTCATTCTTTTGTTAAGGGTTAGTACAGGAGAATACCATGTTTTTGATGTTGAGAATTGTATAATGTTTTAATGAATAAACTGTTTGTATGGATGTGTTCATTTACTTGTTTGATGTTCAATTATTATATTTATATAGTGGCTTATAACCTGAGCTAGTCTGAAATCTTCCAACTACCAGAGGAAGTGGATCATGTGATGGCACATGATATATTCCAGTAAACTGGAGTACAGTGACAAGTTTTTTGGCCTGAGACCTTTCTATTTACCTAGATATTGGGCAGGTGTATTTACCTAGATATTGGGCAGGTAAAGGCAACTCTGGTTTGTGGTGGATCTGAGGTCTGCTTACAGGAGTGGCCAGATGTTGAACCCAAGGGAATACCTAGTGAGAAAATTCCAAAATGTAATGAAGTATATGCTATTACGTCAAATAGAAAAGTTTACTCGGAAGCACTGTATCAAGTTAAACCGCAACGAGATAATAGGTGCAAACTAGTAAAAGTTCAGGACAAAATAGTTTTCTGGGTGAGGCAGTGAAGGCAAAAAACACATCATTTAAGATGTGATTGACTGTGGATGGTGAGTTAGATTATCCTTTCTATTGGCATTTCTATCGTGCTCTCCATATACAGAGATGTCTGAGCACTTCATGGAGCTGTAGAAAAAATCAAACACCAAGTTGGAGGGGAAATGAAGTGCTGGGGGATGGCAAAGTACAAAAAAACACGAAGATAAAAGTAGGAAGTGGGTGGTAAAGTGGAGGTGCTGGAGTAGGAGTTCCATAGGGCAAGGCACAGTATCTGAAGGAATAAGGTGTGGAGCAGATCCTTTGAAGCTGATGATGCACAAGTGGTTACATGAGCCAAAGAGGATGGCTTCAGTTTTGTTGACTTTTAACCAGGACAAAGCTTTTCCTCAGACAGGCAGTGGTAATAGCACAGTATTTAAAGTTAGTGGATATGCAGCATGTTTGTGCTTGAGCATAAGCATAATGTGGTTATTTCTCTGTTGGGGGCTATACGAGAATAGATTCAGACCATTTCACAACATGTATTGAAAGTTCTATGAATTATATGACTAACATCGGTGATTTCACTTCGTTTAAAATATGGCTGTTTTAATTTCATAGGCCATGGGACACATTGCAGACATTTTTCCTTTTTGATTTCTTCTTTCTGTTCAGAATTCATACATTATTTGGTATGGAAAAAATTGCTAATTCATTTTAACTTTAAAATGAAATGTTTTATCTTCTAGAAACACAAGAGAAAGAAACACCTGGACTCTTTTCCTGTTGAAATGGATGTAGATAAGTTTTTGAGTTCATTGCAATATGATGAATGATTATGCAGAATTCAATATGGCCTTAATCTCAAATGAGGAACGGAACTGCTCTTGCATCCCACTCCGTTCACCTACACACGATTCCTGGTATTGTATTATTGATGTACAAAATTCTAAATAAATGACAATGCCCTCTGAACAGCACTTAATTCCAATTGTTGAAATTTAGAGTGGGTACGTGCAAGGTCAACGTTGCGCAGTGTAGTTGAAGGGCAAGTTTTGCAGAAAGTAACATGCTTGTTTGGAACTTGAGCTGTATATTTCAAGTTGCAATTGTTATTAATACCATGTCAACTTGTAAATACTGTAAAGCTTTGAACTGTACTTTAATTATAAATCTACCCTGTGCAAGGGAGCATGATTACCTGGCGGTCTCCCGATTGTGTCATTTCAATAAAAAGACTTGCATTTCTATAGCGCCTTTCACCACCACCGGACGTCTCAAAGCGCTTTACACCCAGTGAAGTATGTTTGGAGTGTAGTCACTGTTGTAATGTGGGAAACATAGCAGCCAATTTGCACACAGCAAGCTCCCACAAACAGCAGTGTGATAATGACCAGATAATGTGTTTTTGTTATGTTGGTTGAGGGATAAATATTGGCCAGGACACCGGGGAGAACTCCCCTGCTCTTCGAAATAGTTTGTCCACCTGAGAGCAGCAGCTGGGGCCTTGGTTTAAATGTCTCATCCAAAAGACAGCACTGCACTGGAGTGTCAGCCTAGATTTATGTGCTCAAGTCCCTGTTGTAATTTGTTGTTCTGGTTCTTTTTAGTGCAGGATTGGCAGCTTACAATGCAAAACAAGGCTGCACCTTTTTTCCACCCCTAACATAGGGCCCTATCCACTTAAATAAGAACTGAACTGGCACCAATTTCTGACTTTTGCTACAGTAATCACAGATCAACCACCTTAAGTAATCAGTGGAAATTCCTACCTTTGTGCTTAGTTTCTCATCTCGAAATATGACCTTCAGCCAGAGTGCAGCAATGCAGAGAAAGGTGATACCAAATATCGCTTCATAGATTGGAAAATATAGTCTAGTTCAGGCTCTACTTTGTGCAGGGTTAGCAGAAGACCTGGTAAGAATGTAGACAGCTATCCAATGGGCAAATTTCTCTCGGCTATGATGCAAGCTTGGAATAAGCAACCAGTGGAAGGAATTTACTACCAAGTAGTTAAATTCATCTCTACTTTTAAAAAGAGATTATTTTTCTTTGACCAAAAGGTGATGACAAATTGCACTATAGGGAAATGTCATGTTATCTTAAAATACCTTTAAATTCAAGTAATTCACCCGTGTTTTCAAGATACCATTTTTAGAATATTCTAATTGCACAATAATTGACTAAGGAAATTATTACTGATACTCATCTGTTAATATACTTAAGATTTTATTAATGATGGGGCACAGAAGTTTACAATCAGGCCCACTTGCTTTTCTAAAGTAGAAGCAGTGATAGAACATCTTCGAGCTTACCACATGTATTTAATAACTGCTATAAATCCACTATTTTCATGCACAGTTGGGGGTTTAAAAATTCAAGTATTTGCTGTACAGTTCGCTTTGGGTAGAAGTATACCCGGGAGAACAAATTATGGAAGGCCACAATGATTTTAAAGTTGGATAGAATTAACCCTGAAACAAAACTGCTGCACTGATCAGACATTCACAACTTAACAGACAGAATACAGTTGAAGTACAAATGTAAAACTTTTAAAAAGGCATATTTCAGCCTTTTTGCTCTTACATAACATCTGCAGTACTTCTATAAATCAGTACTTTTTGCCACCAATGCAGAAAGACTGGTTTTCTTTAGACAATAGAAATTTGGGGATGAAAATTGCAGATATAATTTTGTGCGTCATAATTATTCAGTAGCACTGTACCGTATAGCAGCTTAGCCCTTGAATCACAAGCAACGACAGTCAGTATTTTACAACCGCTGAATTAATATTGAAGAAGCACCACCACCTCCATTACAGATTCCAGCCAGGCCATACTCTCCAGGCTTCAGATTGTAAGCCATATGACCAACAATTCTTGCTCCTGACATTCTAAAATTAAAAGAAAAGTAATTAAAAATTAACTTCTGGATTTTTAAGTGCACAAAATATTTTCGTGAGACCAAACTGAATAAAAGGATAGAAAAGTGTTGTGAAAATCCTCACGTCATCGGTGTTTGGGTTGGATATTGAGAGAATTTAGGTATTAGGACATAGTCAATCATTACAGCCCAAAATAAGTCCATTCAGCCCATCGAGTATGCCGGCTCTGCAGCAATCTAATCAGAACCATTCCGCTGCTCTATCACCGTAGCCCTGCAAGTTTATTTCCCTCGTGCCTATCCAGTCTTCCCTTGAAAACATTGAGTGTCTGCTTCCACCACGTCAGTCGGCAGTGAGTTCCAGGTCCTCACCATTCGCTGCGTAAAAATGATTCTCACATTCTTGCCCAAAACCTTAAATCTGTGTTCCCTAGTCCTTGTACCATCAACTAGTGGGAACAGCCTTGCCCCATCTAGCCTATACAAACCAGTCATAATCTTGTACACCTCTATCAAATCAACCCCCTTTGCTCTCATGAAAATAAATCCAGCTTCTCCAACCTGTCCTTGTAGCATTTTTTAAAAATTCACTTATGGGATATGGGCATTACTGGCAAGGCCAGCATTTATTGCCCATCCCTTGTTGCCCTCAAGAAGGTGGTGAGCCACCTTCCTGAACCACTGCAGTCTGTGGTACTCCCACAGTGCTGTTAGATAGGGAGTTCCAGGATTTTGACCTAGTGACGATGAAGGTTCAGCGATATACTTCTAAGTCAGGATGGTGTGTGACTTGGAGGTGGTGGTGTTGCCCTTGTCCTTCTAGGTGGAAACAGTCACAGGTTTGGGAGGTGCTGCAGTGCAGCATATAGATGGTACACACTCCAGCCACAGTACGCCGGTGGTGGAGGGAGTGCCAATCAAATGGGCTGCTTTGTCCTGGTGTCGAGCTTCTTGAGTGTTGTTGGAGCTGCACTCATCCAGGCAAGTGGAGAGTATTCCATCACACTCCTTACTTGTGCCTTGTAGATGGTGGAAAGGCGCAAGTGGAGAGTATTCCATCACACTCCTTACTTGTGCCTTGTAGATGGTGGAAAGGCTTTGGGGAGTCAGGAGGTGAGACACTTGTCACAGAATACCTAGCCTTTGACCTGCTCTTGTTGCCACAGTATTTATGTGGCTGGTCCAGTTAAGTTTCTGGTCAATGGTGACCCCCAGGATGTTGATGGTGGGTGATTCGGCGATGGTAATGCTGTTGAATGTCAAAGGGAAGTGGTTAGACTCTCGCTTGTTGGAGATAGTTATTGCCTGGCACTTCTGTGGTGTGAATGTTACCAGCCCAAGCCTGAATGTCGTCCAGGTCTTGTTGCATGTGGGCATGGACTGCTTCATTATCTGAGATTATGTGAATGGTGCTGAACACTGCAGTCATCAGTGAACATCCCCATTTTTGACCTTATGGTGGAGGGAAGGTCATTGATGAAGCAGCTGAAAATGGTTGGGCCTAGGACACTGCCCTGAGGAACTCCTGCGGCGATGTCCTGGGGCTGTGATGATTGACCTTCAACCACCACAACCATCTTCTTTTGTGCTAGGTATGACTCCAGCCAGTGCAGCATTTTCCCTCTGATTCCCATTGACTTCAGTTTTACTAGGGCTCCTTGGTGCCACACTCGGTCAAATGCTGCTTTGATGCCAAGGACAGTCACTCTCACCTCACCTCTGGAATTCAGCTTCTTTGTCCATGTTTGGACCAAGGCTGTAATGAGGTCGGGAGCCGAGTGGTCTTGGCGGAACCAAACTGGGCACCAGTGAGCAGGTTATGGGTGAGTAAGTGCCGCTTGATAGCACTGTCAATGACACCTTCCATCACTTTGCTGATGATTGAGAGTAGACTGATGGGGTGGTAATTGGCCGGGTTGGATTTGTCCTGCTTTTTGTGGACAGGACATATCTGGGCAGTTTTCCCCATTGTCGGATAGATGCCAGTGTTGAAGCTGTACTGGAACAGCTTGGCTAGAGGCACGGCTAGTTCTGGAGCACAAATCTTCAGCACAATAGCCAGGATGTTGTCAGAGCCCATAGCCTTTGCTGTATCCAATGCGCTCAGCCGTTTCTTAATATCACCTGGAGTGAATCGAATTGGCTGAAGACTGGCTTCTGTGATGGTGGGGACCTTGAGAGTGGGCCGATATGGATCATCCACTCGGCACTTCTGGCTGAAGATGGTTGCAAACGCTTCAGCCTTGTCTTTTGCACTCGTGCTGGGCTCCACCATCATTGAGCTAAGATCCCCATCGCTGGAACCATTCTGGTAAATCTCTGCACTCTCTCAAGGGCCTTCACATCCTTCCTAAAGTGTGGTGACCAGAACTGGACGCAATACTCCAGTTGTGGCCTAAGCAGCACTTTATAAAGGTTCAGCATAACTTCTCTACTTTTGTACTTAATACCTCTATTTATGAAGCCCAAGATCCCATATGCTTTGCTAACCACTCAATATGTCCTGCCACCTTCAGGGACCTATGCCTATTAACGCCCAGGTCCCTCTGTCCCTGCACACTCTTTAAAATTGTGCCATTAAGTGTATGTTACCTCTCCCTGTTGCTTCTGCCAAAATGCATCACCTCACACTTCTCTATTAAATTCCATCTGCCACTTGTCTGCTAGCCTTTCCATGTGCTGTTGCAGTCGATTGGTATCATCATCACTGTTTGCCACATCCCCAAGTTTGGAGTCATCAGCAAATTTAGAAATTGTACTCTGTATTCCAATATCCAGGTCATTTACATCACAAAAAACAGTGGCCCCCAGCACTGTCTACCATCCTCCAGTCTGAAAAACAGCCATTTACCACAACTCGCTGTTTTCTATCCTTAAGCCAATTCCTTATCCAAGCTGCCACTGACCCACCTATTCTATGAGCCTCAATTTTGTTAACCAGTCTTCTATGTGATACTTTGTCAAACGTCTTCCTAAAATCCATGTAGACAACATCCATTGCATTCCCTTCATCAATCCTCCCTGTTACTGCGTCAAAAAATTCAATTAGATTAGTCAAACACGATCTGCCTTTTACAAATCCGTGTTGGCTCTCCTTAATTAGCTTAAACCTCTCCAAGTGCCTGTGAATTTTTTCCTTGATTGTAGTTTCTAAAACTTTACCCACCACTGATGTTAAACTGACCAGCCTGTAGTTACTAGGATTGTCCTTACACCCTTTCTTGAACAATGGTGTCACATTTGCCACTTTCCAATCCTCTGGCACCTCCCCCTCATCCAGGGAAGATTGGAAAATTATGGCAAGCCTTTCCGCTATCTCCTCCCCCAATTCCCTTAGCAGCCTGGGCTGCAAGCCATCTGGACCAGGCGACTTGTCCACTCCAAGCATACCCAGCCTTTCTAGTACATCCTGTCTATCAATTTTCACCCCTTCCATTACTTCTACCGATATTTTATTAGCATCCACCTCCTTAGTAAACACCGATACAAAGTACTCATTGAATATTCTGGCCCCGCCTTGTGCCTCTAAGCATAGATCACCACCTTTGTCTCGAATAGCCCCCACCCGCCTCTTACTACCCACTTACTGTTTACATGCCGGTAGAAGATTTTTGGGTTCCCTTTTATGCTAACCAACATTCTACTCTCATATTCTCTCTTTGCCAATCTTATTTTCATCTTAACATCCCCTCTCAACTTATTGTATTTGGTCTGGTTCTCCCTTGAAGAATTCACCTGACATGCATCATCTTCTCTATCTCCCTCATCATCCAAGGAGCCCTTTCTTTGGTTCCCTTACCCTTCCCTCTTGTTGGAATGTACCTAGCCTGCACTTAGAACATCTCCTCCTTAAAGGTCACCCATTGTTCCGTTACAGTTTTTCCTGTCGGTCTTTGGTTCCATTTTACCCTGGCTAGATCCTTTCGCATCCCATTGAAGTTAGTCCTATTCCAGTTTAGAAGTTCCACGCTCCTCCATTGCTAATCTAAATCTATTTTCATTACACTATTTTCATCTACTCTGCACCCTTGAGAGAGTGCAGAGGAGATTTACCAGAATGGTTCCAGGGATGGGGGATCTTAGCTACAAGGACAGGTTGGAGAAGCTGGATTTGTTTTCATTAGAGCAAAGGAGGTTGAGGGGTGATTTGATAGAGGTGTACAAGACTATGACAGGTTTGGATAGGTTAGATGGGGAAAGGCTGTTCCCACTAGTTGATGGTACAAGGACTAGGGGACACAGAATTAAGGTTTTGGGCAAGAGATACAGGGAGGATGTGAGGAAAAACCTTTTTACACAGCGAGTGGTGATGACCTGGAATTCGCTGCCGATGGAAGTGGAGACACTCAATGTTTTCAAGGGGAAACTGGATAGGCACTTGAGGGAAAAAAACTTACAGGGATAGAGCGGGGGAATGGGACTGATGGATTGCTCTACAGAGCGCCGGCACGGATTCGATGGGCCGAATGGCCTCCTTCTGTGCCATTATGACTATGACTAAATACTGTCATGGTCTACTTTGTGGCTAGTTCAGTATTCCATTGCTTCAGGTAATGAACTGTTGAGCTGAGCTGAATGCAGCAATGCAAAACATGATAAAAGGAGGTAGCAAAGCTGTGAAAATGTTAAGAGACTTAGAGCGTAGATACATTTGAACATGGAACTAAAGGACACAAATTCAAAAGTAATGAGCCTCAAGTGAGATTAGAATGTTTTTCCTCCCCTGATGCTGATTACCCTTCTCCAAAAATGAATATCTGGCTGAGATAGGATTAAATAACTGATCAAGTACTCCAATGTTCATTACAGTAATAAAGGGCAGAATAAAATCAAAGACAACTACTCTGGAATTTCCTTAATTGCCTTTAGATAGCGGGGCTACTGATGCAGAATATTCCTTTAGGAGATAAAGTAGGTGAATCTATGCTAGGGTAGATTGTATATCATGTGTTGAGGCTTATTGGATACATGGCTGGGGGGGGGGGGAAATGCAGTTGTTTGCGCCTCCCGTTACCGCCCTAAGAGGGCGCTAATGGGGCACAAAGGAACTAGCACCCGGGCGAGGTGATGTTTGCGCCGCTCGCGAAATTAACTAGACATTTTGCGGCGGCGCTAAACACTACCGCCACGATCTGCGCCGGCAGATCGTGACGTCAGTCGAGTGCGCAACGCCCCGGACCAGATATTGAGTGGTGCCCCCTGCCTTACCGCCTGCCGCTAGTAACGACAGGTTGAGGGGAGCGTTTTGCAGTCAAAGGGACTGGGGGAGCGCTATTTAAAGGCGACCACTTCCTGCCTTTTTTTGGTGGTGATATTTTTGCACCACAAATTCAGAGAGAGAGAGACTTCTGGAGAGATTCAATGCTATGTGAAGGAGTTTTGGGTACTGAGCAGCACTATGCAGGTTCATTTTGATTTGCCCTTCCTTGCTTCGCCAGCACTCTGAGGTAGCGCCTCGCTCCTTGGCCTTTGCGCCTTAAGACAGGTGCGAAGCGCCTGATTTAGCGCTTCAATCACCTCCAGGGGCAATAAAAGCCAAGTTTGCCATCAGAGGCGATAATTAGCGCCAGGCGCTAAACTTTGCGCACAGCAGATAATGGCGCCCCAAAGGGGGTGATACTGAATTTTTCCCCCCAAGGTCTTCACTCATTCCATACTCAACAGCTTCCATTACCTAACAGACAGCAGGACTGAGAACACAAGAGTTGGACACACTTCATAAAATGGAGCGACTGACATGTAAAATTCCATAGTTGAGCTAGCTAATCTGAGTGCAGGGAATAAACACTGCATTGGTTTTAGTGTCCCTGAGGCAGGGAGAGTGAAATCATCCAGGGGTTTCTGCTCTCATTTGATAACTAGTAATCCTCAAAGTGCATTGTTTGCCTATATAATAGTCACTACTTCAGAAGTAATTTGAGGCAGTGTTTTGAGGTGTTTCAACATGATGTGACACTATACAGATATAGTGTGTGTAAATGACAAGGACAGGATTAGGTGTGCTTGTAATGCCTCCCAAGTTGAATGGCAAAATGTTCATCATCTAGTCTCCCACTTGAAGAATAGGCACTTGGGCAAGGTACCAGAAACTGCCTTGAGGGGTAAGGGCGAATCTTTTGGAAACAGCTGATAGGCCAAACATTCTTAAGTAAAAATTAGTCAAGTAAAGATTCTGCATTCCCACTTACCCAATGGGGTGACCCAGAGATACTGCTCCACCGTTGATGTTAACTTTTTGAGGATCAATCTCCAACATTTTGATGTTAGCCAGAACGACAATGCTAAAAGCTTCATTAACCTCCCACATGGCAATATCTTCCTTCTTTATGCCACTTGTTTTAAGAAGCTGAATTTTTTTTAAAATACAAAAAACATTATTGCATATTCAATCATTGTGATGCAGCCTGTTAATTGCTCAACCAAGACTGTTAATTTAGTTTCTGTGCACAATCTACTTGGTCTTCATGTTCCTTTATAATTTGCTATTAAGCAATCCCCATGTTAAAGCAAAAAAAGGTTTGATGTCTTACTAATAAAAAAGTCACTGATCTGAGTCCCAAACAGACTTTTACAATCTTAGTTCTGCTATCCAGGGTCAAGGTAGAGAATAGGTTAAATCCCTCATGGTAAGAAGGGAGCAATTTTTATTTTCTCAAGATGTGTTCGATGCTGCATTTATTGTCCACCGTTACACCCCACCCACCCCCCACCGAGAAGGCAGTGGGCCTTCTTGGACTGCTACAGTTCTGTGGTTGCAGGTTAAGGAGGCCATAAAAAAAGCAAACCAAGCACTAGGGTTTATTCTAGAGGGATAGAATTGAAAAGTAGAGAAGTTATACTAAATTTGTATTGAACCTTGGTTAGACCACACTTGGGAGTACTGTATACAATTCTGGTCGCCATATTATAAAAGGATATAGAGGCACTGAGAGGGTGCAAAAAAAGATTTTCAAGGATGATATTAGAAATGCGAGGTTATACCCATCAGGAAAGGATGAACAGGCTGGGTCTCTTCTCTTGAAAAAGAGAAGGGTAAGGGGTGACCTAATAGAGGTCTATAAAATTATGAAAGGTTTTGATAGAGTTGACACAGAGTGTTTCTACTTGTGGGGAAGAGCAAAACTAGAGGTCATCAATATAAGATAGTCACCAAGAAACCAAATAGGGAATTCAGAAGAAACTTCTTTACCCAGAGAGTGGTTAAAGTGAATCATATAGATGCATTTAAGAGGAGGCTAGATAAGCATATGAGGGAGAAGGGAAGAGAGTTATGGTGATAGCTAGATGAGGAAAGACGGGAGGAGGCTCGAGTGGAGCACAAACGCTGGCATGGACTGGTTGGGCCGAATGGCCTATTTCTGTGCTATATATTCTATGTAATCCTCTGTAGTTTTCCCATTAACCTTACTTTTGCTTGGAAAATGAATATTTTTACCAGAAATTCATGGACTTTCAGGTTGGTGGATTAATTAAAAAACTTAAAATTATCAATTTTCCCTGGTCTTCACGCTGAAAATTGTGTCCCAAAATGTGCATGTATCACATCAGTGATTTCATCCCACATGCTGCTTGGTCCACAATGCCATGACTGACTCATTTAAAAAAAAATACGCCACATATCTACCTTTGGTACAGCAATAGCAGGAGCAATTGGAAAGTCAATTGGATCAACCGCTGCATCTCCAAAGGCTGTGTAGAAAGTAAACAAGTTTTACTTTTCAAAGAAAACCAGCTGAAAGAACAAAGACTGCTTCATGAAACAGCTTGATCTTTAATAAAATTGTGGTAAAATACCATAAATTGTTCAATCTTGGTCATCTTCTTTCTCTTACCTTGAAGCTCATAACATAAGAAATAGGAGTAGGCCATACAGCCCCTCAAGCCTTCAATAAGACTATGGCTGATTTTCAACCTCAACTCCACTTTCCCACTCAATTCCCTTACAATCCAAACACTATTGATCTCAGCTTTGAATATACAACGACTGAGCATCCACAGCCCTCTGGAGTAGAGAATTCCAAAGATTCACAACCCTCTGAGTGAAGAAATTTCTCCTCATCTCAGTCCTAAATGGCCGACCCCTTTACCTGAGACTGTGACCCCGAGTTCTAGACTTTCCAGCCAGGGGGAAACAGCCTTTCAGCATTTACACGGTCAAGCCCTCCCAGAATCTTACATTTCAATGAGATCACCTCTCATTCTTCTAAACATCAGGGAGTATAGGCCCATTCTACTCAATCTCTCCTCATAGGACAACCCCCTCATCCCAGGAATCAATCTAGTGATCCTTTGTTGTACCCCCTCAAAGGAAAGTATATCCTTTCTTCAGTACGGAAAACAAAACTGTATGCAGTACTCCAGATGTGCGGTACCCCACTAGTTACAGCCTGCCAACTTGAAAATTACCATTTTATTCCTAGTCTCAGTTTTCACTGTCCTTGGTTCTGCCAGGACCACTCGGCTCCAGACCTCATTACAGCTACAAGATGCACTGCAGCAACTCGCCAAGGCTTCTTCGACAGCACCTACCAAACCCTTGACCTCTGCCACCTAGAAGAACACGGGCAGCAGGTGCAAGAGAACACCATCACCTGCAAGTTCCCCTCCAAGTTACAAACCATCCTGATTTGGAAATATATTGCCGTTCCTTGATCGTCGCTGGGTCAAAATCCTGAAACTCCCTAACAGCACTGGGAGTACCTTCACCACCACAGACTGCAACGGTTCAAGGTGGCGGCTCACCACCACCTTCTCAAGGGCAATAAATGCTGGCCTTGCCAACGACACCCACATTGCAGGAACTAATAAAAAAAATACTCTCTATCCATGCTAATATATTACCCACCAACCCAATGAGCCCTTATCTTGTGCAACAACCTTTCATTTGGCACCTTTTGAAACTAGTTACACCCTCAAAACCTCTAATAAAGTTGTTAAACACGATTTCCCTTTCATAAAACCATGTTGACTCTGCCTAATCATATTGGGCTGGATTTCCCAACCCCCACAGGTGTGTACGCACCCGTAGGGGCCTCGCAAGTGCTGGTTTCAGGCATGCGAAGTGCATGTGCTAAAAACCCGGCACTTACAATCTGTCAAGAATCCTCTTGACATCATCTGCCTGCCCGGGAGAAGGGCCTCTGCGGGCAGAGAGTTCCGCTTTCTGCACAACTTCCGCCCACTGAAAACCTTTAAAAATCTTATGCCTGGTAAAAGCAGCATAAGAGTTTTAAAAAATTATAAAAAATGTTCACTCATTTATAATTTTAAAAATACTTTTTAAAAAAGTTTATTTTTAGCCCTGTAAAAAACTTCAATTTTTTTCCCAAAAAATTGAACTTTTGTTTAAAATATTTAATTTAATGTAATTTTAACTAATTTTAAATATGTGATTAATTTTTTTTTTAATGTTTAACTGTTTTTAAATGTGATACCCATTCATACTTTTGACAGATCTGTCAAAAGTGTGATGGGGATTCCCTTCTTTGATTGGTTCCCCATGGCCCACATGATCCCAGGGGCACTTGCGAACCGCATGCGCCCCTGGGATACCTGGGCCTCTGTGCATTTTGTAGAGCAGAGGCCCAGGACCGGAAGTCTCGGGACCTATGGAGCCAGCAGGTAAGTTCGTAGATTTTTTCCGATCGGAGGCATCCGCACACAGGAAGCCTCCGATCATAAATTCAGGGCCATTATGATTTTGTAAGTGCCCTGTTACCGCTTCCTTAATAATGGATTCCAGCAGTTTCCCAACGACTGATGTCAGGCTAACTGGCCTGCAGTTCCCAGTTTGCTTCTCTCTCCTTTCTTGAATAGTGGTGTTACGTTTTCTACCTTCCAATCCACTGAGACCATTCCAGAATCTAGGGAATTTTGGACGATCACAACCAATGCATCCACTATTTCTGCAGCCACCTCTTTTGGATGTCGGCCATCAGGTCTAGGGGATTTGTCGGCTTTTAGTCCCATTAATTTCTCCAGTACTTTTTCTTTATTAATATTATAATTGCTTTAAGTTCCTTACTCTCATCAGACCCTTGGCTCCCCCTATTTCTGGTATTTTTTTGTGTCTTCTACTGTGACGACAGATACAAAATATTTGTTTAATGTCTCTGCCATTTCCTTATTCCCCATTATAATTTCTCCTCTCTCAGCCTCTAAGGGACCAATGTTTACTTTAATACTCTCTTCCTTTTTACATACTTGTAGAAGCTCTTACAATCTGTTTTTATATTTCTTGCTAGTTTACTCTCATTCTATTTTCTCCCTCTATCAATTTTTGGGCATCCTTTACTGGTTTCTAAAACTCACCCAATCCTCAGGTTTACTACTCTTGGCAACATTATAAGCACCTTTTAATCTAATACTATCCTTAACCTTTAGTTAGCCATGATGAATCACTTTTCCCATGGAGTTTTTTATTTCTCAATGCAATGTATATTTGTTGAGAGTTATGGAATATTTCTTTAAATGTTCGCCATTGCTCATCTACTGTCATACTTTTTAATCTAATTTCCCAATCTACCTTAGCCAAATTGCCCCTCATAACTATGTAATGGGCTTTATTTAACTTTAATACTCTAGTTTCAGACTTAAGTACATCACTCTCTAACTCAATCTGAAATTCTATATTATGATCTCTCTTCCTCAGGAGGATCCTTTACTATGAGATTACTAATTAACCCTGTCTCATTACACAAGACGAGATCTAAAATAGCTTTTTCCCTGGTTGGTTTCACGACTTATTGTTCTAGGAAACTGTCGCAAATGCATTCCATGAACTCGTCCTCCAAACTACTTATGTGAATTTGATTTATCCAGTCTATATGAAGATTAAAGTCCCCCCGATTACCTTTGTTACAAGCTCATATTAATACTCTGTACAATGGTATAGCTAGTGTTAGGAGGCCTATAAACTACTACCACCTGTGTTTCTCCCCTTATTATTTCTTATCTTCACCCATACTGATTCTACTTCCTGCTGTTCCAAGCCAAGATCCTGCCTCACTTCTGGGTAGAGTTTTTACTTTGGGCGCAATCAGCAATCCAGGCGCAAACTGCAATCAAAATTACACTAGTTTTAAAGAGTGATTTTTTGCTCAAGTTTCTGCTCAAACTCATTTGCATATCACCAAATGCAAGATCTGCCATGAACCAGTGCAATCAGGCAGCCCTTTGGAATGTCATTTTTTTTGCTTTAAAATATATTCCTTGATATATTTAAGAGTGGTTTTATTAATACAGCCAAAAATGGGTTTATCACAAAAAATAAGCATTTTTTAAAATCAGTGTCTGGTCCACCGCCTGTGAGTAACCTGATTTTAAATAACAAAGTCTTTAAAAAAAATACAGAACCATTTACTGGTTTTGTTGGTGTACAGTAGTCAGTTTCTTAGTAAATTAAAGTTTAAAAATAAATTAAAAGGGGCCTAATTAGTGTCCTTATCTCTAACCTCCTCCAGCCCTACAAGCCTTTGAGATCGCTGCGCTCCCCGATTTTATTCGCTCCACCATTAGTGGCTGTGCTTTCAGCTGCCTTGGTCTTAAGCTCTGGAATTTCCTCCCTAAACCCCTCCACCCCTCCTCCTTCAAGATGCTCCTTAAAACCTACCTTTTTGACCAAGTTTTTGGTCATCTGTCCTGATATCTCCTTCTGTGGCTTGGTGCCAAAAATGTTTTTATTGATACTGCTCTTGTTAAGCGCCTTGGAACGTTTTGCTATGTTAAATGCGCTATATAAAGGTAAGTTGGTGTCCTTGCGCCTAAAAAAAAAAGCAGCTTAATTTTAAGAGCCTCCTCGAAGGCCTGCAAACGGGCTCAAATAACGGAATCTCACCATGGTGATGAATTTGATCCGGGGGCGTAGCCAGTTTTGTGAGCAGGGCCAGCTTCTAGCGCGAAGTTTTTTTAAACTAGTGCAAAAAATCGCGGAAACATGATTTGCGTGTGAAATTCCTGGACCCTTTGCACTGGTTTGGCCGATTTCGGGAAAATTATGCTGAAAATAACCAGCGCAACCTAGCGAAAACACCAGATCCCTAGCTTTACAGAAGCCCCAACGAGAATAGCACCACTTCCCTTCCCCATCCCTGAAAAAATCTTTTAAAAAGTATGTCACTATTTTATTTGACATAGCTTCTGGATGCAGTTTTAAAACTCAAGAGGTACAAACAAATGGTGACAGGGTGGGTTTCCAACACATTTCTTTACATGGCAAGCTGCCATTCTTGGCCATGTCATCTGTAAGAGGCACCAAGTTGGAAGCTAGTCACTTTCCAAGAGAGTAATTAATGTACTGTGCCACCACACCATCCTGTTTTTTTTTTTTAAAAAACCTTATTTCCATTCAAATAATTCAAGAGGATCTCAATATTTTTCCTTAAATGAACAATTGATTTTGTGTGGTAAAGAGCTGGTAAGTATGCTGCACTGCCATAAACAGGTACGTATGCACTTTAAATTAAATACAGCTGCCTCAACCTCTCGTGACTGGTGCACTTTTCTGCGGCGTTTTCACACAAGAAACAATATATAAAACTATACTTGTTGCATACCTACAATCCTTGCCATTGGTGTAACATTTAGTCTTTTAGCAGCCTCTGCTGTCATTAGAACCAAAGCAGCTGCTCCATCATTTAAGGTACTTGCATTGGCAGCTGTAATTGTACCTGAAAAACAAATTCAACCAATACGTAGTTTAAATGGTATGGGTGTTGAAACTTTAGGCCACTTTGCAGCTAGACCCGCGTATTAACAGAACAAAAGCTAAGTTGGGTGTATTTTAGTGTTATTCACACACCTTTAAAACAACTTTTAGTAGTTTTAAACACACAGGCACAGCCGCTGTGCATTAGATTGAAAACAAGGTTGTCAATAAATCAAATTAGTATTTGGTAGAATTCTCTATTCGGAATCTCCCATTAATACATTAACCATCCTTTAAAAAAATGTATTTCTCAGGCAGAAGTTAAGTGTATTTTGTGCTGGTTACTATATTTCAGATGCAGTTCCTGTTTAGCATGTACACAAAATCAACATTTATGTAAATTTTAAAATAATTTATCACACTAGAAAAAGAGATTGAGGAATTACCATTTTGTTTGCTAAATGTGTTGATAACACAAATAAAAAGAACTTGCATGGTGCCTTTCACAAAGCCAGGACGTCCCAAAGTGCTTTACAGCCAATGAAGTACTTCTTAAGTATAGTCACTGTTGTACTGTAGGAAATGTGACAGCCAATTTGTGCACAGCAAGGTCCCACAAACAGCAATGAAATAATGACCAGATCATTTTTCTTTTAAATGGTGTTGACTGACATAAGTTGGTGTTACAGTGGAAAATCATTTTGCTGATTTTTGTGTGGCAACAATACAAAGCTGATAATTCAACAGCTAGTAGCGAGATCAGATTGTGCAATAGTTTACAGCTCAAATATAGCCATTTTTATCAATATTCCTTTGGACATTTTGATGAAACACGATTTCACAGTTCAATATTTTAATTGATCTAAAACTGACAGTTAACAGTTCAAAGAAAAATGATACATTCATACAGTGCTTTATTGTGTGTCTCAAACATCTCAAAGCACGTCACATACGAATTACTTTGAAATACAATGACTTACGTAGGCAAACACACCAAGCCATTTTGCAGACAAGATTAAACAAAACAATGAGATACATAGTACATGTTAATCTACTGTCTGGTGGTACGGAAGAATGTAGGTCAGACCTCAATATTCTTATCTGCAAATTTCCAACTGCATGAAAATTGAGGTTCATATTCCTTTTCAAAATATTTCAACTCTGAATCAATCACAAGTTCTCAAAAATCTACCAATTTACACAAAGATATTTTTTAAAGACATGAAGCAACTTAATATATTTACTGGCTTATTTTTATTCAGGCAAGTGTTATAAACTATTAGTGTAGAGGTACCTACCATTTTCTCTCTGGAAGACTGGTTTGATTGTTGGAACTTTACTGAAGTCCACACGTTTGTACTCTTCGTCTTCACTGATCACAAGATCTGGTTTTCCTGAGTTAAGAGGGAAAAAAAACACCATTCTTACCTAGGAGTTGGGGAACAGAAGGTTTCAATATTTGACAGCTCAACACAACATCCTTGTTGGTAATATGCAAAAGGACAGCTGGAGTTATTTTTTTACATTATATTCAAGGGTGGGCATTGCTACTGCCATACCATATTTAATTCAGAGTCTCTACACCCCAACCAGAAATATGCAACAATATTTGTCCTCAAACACTGAACACAAATTACAGGATGAGATTTCAGTAAAGAATATTATGATCAATTATGTATCATATTTTAAAACTAGCAGCAATACAAATTTCATTCAGGTAAATTGGTTTTAATTCTTTATATCTTATGAATAAAGTGCAAATACTGTACTACACTGGAAAAAAATATCCACTCCTTTTCCTAAATATACACTTCAAAGCCATTAGGACCTTAGAAGGAACATGAGAAGAAAATTCAGGGGAACACCTACCATAATAGTACTGACGAGAGAAGGGGGGGCAGGGGGGAAGTTGCAACAGATATAAATTAGAGGCTAGAGTCAGAGTCATACAGCACAGAAAGAGGCCCTTCGGCCCATCGTGTCCACGCCGGCCATCAAGCCCTGTCTATTCTAATCCCATTTTCCAGCACTTGGTCTGTAGTCTTGTATGCTATGGCTTTTCAAGTGCTCATCTAAATGCTTCTTGAATGTTGTGAGGGTTCCTGCCTCTACCACCCTTTCAGGCAGCGAGTTCCAGATTCCAACCACCCTCTGGGTGAAAAACTTTTTCCTCAAATCCCCTCTAAACCTCCTGCCCCTTACCTTGAAACTATGCCCCCTGGTTATTGACCCCTCTACTAAGGGGAAAAGTTCCTTTCTATCTACGCCCCTCATAATTTTGTACACCTCAATCAGGTCCCCCCTCAGCCTTTTCTGCTCCAAGGAAAACAACCCCAGCCTGTCCAGTCTCTCTTCATAGCTGAAGCACTCCAGCCCAGGTAACATCCTGGTGAATCTCCTCTGCACGCTCTCCAATGCAATCACATCCTTCCTATAGTATGGCGACCAGAACTGCACACAGTATTTCAGCTGTGGCCTAACTAACGTTTTGTACAGCTCCATCATAACCTCCCTGCTCTTATATTCTAATGCCTCGGCTAATGAAGGCAAGTATCCCATATGCCTTTTTAACCACCTTACCAACCTATCCTGCTGCCTTCAGGATTCTATGTACATGCACACCAAGGTCCCTCTGATCCTCTGTCCTCCCTAGGATCCTACCATTCATTGTGTATTCCCTTGCCTTGTTAGTCCTCCCAAAATGCATCACCTCACACTTTTCATGGTTAAATTCCATTTGCCACTGTTCTGCCCATCTGACCAACCCGTCTATAGGCTTCCCTCCTCGCTATTTACCACTCCACCAATTAGTGTGTCATCTGCGAACTTACTGATCATACTCCTACATTCATATCTAAATCATTAATGTACACTACAAACAACAAAGGACCAAGCACCGATCCCTGCTGTACGCCACTGAACACAGGCTTCCAGTCACAAAAACAACCTTCAACCATCACCCTCTGCCTCCTGCCACTAAGCCAATTTTGGATCCAATGTGCCAAATTGCTCTGGATCCCATGGGCTATTACCTTCGTGACCAGTCTCCCATGCGGGACTTTGTCAAAAGCCTTACTGAAGTCCATGTAGACTACATCAACTGCACTTCCCTCATCCACACACCTAGTCACCCCCTCGAAAAAGTCAATCAAATTGGTTAGACATGATCTCCCCCTGACAAAGCTATGCTGACTATCCTTGATTAATCCTTGCCTCTCCAACTGGAGTCTAATTCTGTCCCTCAGAATTTTTTCCAATAATTTCCCTACCACTGATGTTAGGCTCACTGGCCTGTAATTCCCTGGTTTATCCCTACTACCCTTCTTGAATAATAGTACTACATTAGCTGTCCTCTGGTCCTCTGGCACCTCCCCTGTGTCAGAAAATTTGTGTCAGAGCCCCTGCAATCTCCTCCCTTGCCTCACACAGCAGCCTGGGATACATCTCGTCTGGGCCTGGGGATTTATCTAATTTTAAGCCCGCTAAAACCGCTAGTACCTCCTCCCTCTCAATACTAATCTGTTCAAGTATATCACAATCTCCCTGCCTGATTTCTATGTCTACGTCGTCCTTCTCCATAGTGAACACACATGCAAAATATTCATTTAAAACCTCACCTACATCTTCCTGCTCTACACACAGATTGCCACTTTGGTCCCCCATGGGCCCTACTCTTTCCCTGGTAATCCTCTTGCCCTTAATATACTTATAAAACACCTTGGGATTTTCCTTTACTTTATTTTGCCCACCAGTGTTTTTTCATGCCCCCTCTTCGCTCTCCTAATTTTTTTTTTTTTTTTTTTTTTTTTTTTATAAAAAGTACCCCCCTGCACTTTCTATACTCCTCTAGGGCTTACACTGTTTTTAGTCCTCTGTATCTGCCAAAAGCCTCCCTTTTTTTCCTAATCCATTCTTGTATATCCCTTGACATCCAGGGTTCCCTGGGTTTGTTGGTCCCACCCTTGCCCTTTACAGGAACATGTTGGCGTTGTACTCTCTCTATTTCCTTTCTGAAAGACTCCCATTGTTCTGATGTGGATTTTCCTACAAGTAGCTGATCTCAGTCCACTTTGGCCAGATCCTGCCTGATCATATTAAAATCGTCCTTCCCCCAATTTAGAATCTTTATTTCAGGTCCATTTTTGTCCATTTCCATGACTACCTTAAATCTCACCGAATTATGGTCACTGTCACCAAAATGCTCTCCTACTGACACTTCTACCACTTGCCCGGCTACATTCCCTAGAATTAGGTCCAGTACCGTCCCCTCTCTTGTAGGACTTTCTACATGCTGGCTCAAAAAGCTCTCCTGGATGCACTTTAAGAGTTCCGCACCCACTAAGCCTTTCACACTCTGACTATCCCAGTTAATATTGGGGAAGTTGAAATCCCCTACTATTATTACCCTATTATTTCTACACTTCTCTGAGATTTACCTACACATCTGTTCCTCTATCCCCCCCTGACTGTTTGGGGGCCTATAGTACACTCCCAGCAAAGTGCTTGCCCCCTTTTTGTTTTTAAGTTCTATCCATATGGCCTCAATAGAGGAACCTGCTAAGATATCATCCCTCCTTACAGCAGTAATTGACTCCTTGATTACTATTGCGACACCCCCTCCTCTTTTAAACACCCCCCCCCCCACTCTCACCTCACAGAATCACAGAAACCCCACAGTGCAGATAGAGGCCATTTCGGCCCATCGAGCCTGCACCGACACATATCCCACCCAATCCCCATAACCCCTACACCAACACATATCCCACCCTATCCCCGTAACCCCACGTATTTAATCCCCCTAACACTAAGGGTCAATTTATCATAGCCAATCAACCTAACCTGCACATCTTTGGACTGTGGGAGGAAACCGGAGCACCCGGAGTAAACCCACGCAAACACGGGGAGAATGTGCAAACTCCACACAGACAGTTGCCCGAGGCCGGATTCGAACCCGGGTCCCTGGCGCTGTGAGGCAACAGTGCTAACCACTATGCCACCGTGCTGCCCTGAAGATTCTGTACCCCGGAATATTGAGCTGCCAGTCCTGCCCCTCCCTCAGCCATGTCTCTGTGATAGCAACAATATCATACTCCCATGTGTTCATCAACACCTTCAATTCATCTGCCTTACTTGCAAGACTCCTTGCATTAAAATAAATGCCATCTAGCATTGCCATACTCCCTTGTGCCGTTACATATTTGCTCTGCCTTCCAGGCTGACTTGTTTTTTTCCCTCTATATTTGGCTGTGCATCACCCCCTACTATAGCTCCACCCCGCATCCCATCCCCCTGCCAAGTCAGTTTAAACCCCATCCCCCCAACAGTACTAGCAAACCTCCCTGCAAGGATGTTGGTCCCATTCCGGTTCAGGTGCAAGTAGAATGTGTAGGCTAGAAGTAAGGTTGCTTAGCAGACAAGCCTTTTCTTGTACAGGAAACTCTTTTTTATCCGGCACCGACGGGACCGGCGTGGTGCCGGTTTATCAAAAAGTCCGGATTACAGAGAGGTATAGTTAAAAGGTACGAGAGCTCCGTACACAGCAACAAATCCAGGCTTCCCTGTTGCTTACCAACAGGTGCAGGAACCCCGGCCACAAGATCCAGGCGTCCCTGTTGCTTAGCAACAGGAGCAGGAACCTGGCCACAAGATCCAGGCATCCCTGTTGCTTAGCAACAGGTGCAAGAACCCGGCCACAAGATCCAGGCATCCCTGTTGCTTAGCAACAGGTGCAAGAACCCCGGCCACAAGATCCAGGCGTCCCTGTTGCTTAGCAGCAGGTGCAGGAACCCCGGTTACACAGCCACAGATCCAGGAACGGCCACTAATATGAAGTAAAACTTACCTGAACCTACTCCTGAATTTTGCCAGTTAACAGAGATTTCCGGTTATTTAGGTGCCAGTAAATCGAGAGTTTCCTGTATTGTGTCCACAAGTGTGAGGTATCTGTGGTAAACCACTGTTATTGTTGTTCACCGTTGTTGTTGTTGTTGCACACTGTTCTATCTATGCATGCCTCAGCTGGCTCCGCCCCTGGCTCCACCCACATGCCCAGGTATAAAGGTGACTGCTCTGCAGCCCCCTGCCTTCTTGGAAACCAGTCAACCACGAGAGGCATGCTCTGTTCTTTGTTAATAAAAGCCTTTTAGTTACTCTCCTAACTCTCCGTCTTTTATGAGTAATTGATAGCGCATCAATTTTATTAACAAAACAAAATGTCGGCACCAAACGCTGAGCAGCAGGCGCTGCTGCATGCCCTCAGACCAACATGCCTGGACCTAGACCCTCAAGAGGCGGGTTCGTCTACCAAGTTCACACAATGGCTGCGCTGCTTCGAAGCTTACCTGGAAGCCTCAGCCGTGACACTAGATGGAAACAAACTAAAAATCCTGGCCTCCAAGGTGGGCCACCAAGTCTACACGCTCATCCAGGACGCGACTACCTACGCGGCGGCTATCGATCTGCTAAAAGGACAATACACATGCCCGGTAAATATGGTTTATGCCAGACACCTCCTGAGATCCCGCAAACAGCAGTCCGGGGAATCGGTGGAGGTATTCCTACGGGCACTACAGATACTCGGCCGAGCATGCAATTGTAAAGAGGTATCGGCCGCGACACACACGGAGGGACTTATCCGAGATGCTTTCGTTGCGGGCCTCAAATCCGACTACTCCCGGCAGAGACTGTTGGAGAAGGGCGAAATCGACCTGAAGAAGGCAGTGTCCCTCGCGCTCTCACTAGACGCGGCCCACCGGAATATGGACGCATTCTCCCCTAACCGCTCCGCACCGTGGACGCCACAACCTTGGGTCATGGGACCGCCACCCCCGGCACCAACTGCTGCAGCGATGTCCAAGGGCCCGAAATGTTACTTTTGTGGCCAGGCAAAACACCCCAGAGCACGCTGCCCGGCGAAAAACGCTACCTGCTCTGGCTACGGGAAGAAAGGACACTACGTCAGCGCCTGCAAAGGTAAAACCGCTAACGCCAGCAGCGCCGCGTGTGAACCGTGGGGGCAGCCATCTTGGACACCTCCGGCCGCGCGGGGATCGGGATCATGGGCGCAGCCATTTTGTCCGCCATCTTGGACGCCTCCAACTCCAATCGCGGGTGACCCGGACTCAACCACCGCCTCGTCTGACGACCACAGCGACTCGCTCGACCATACGCTGGCCTCCATGACGCTGGACCAATCTCTCCCTCACCAACTGTCCAGGTCCATGATGGACATTACGGTAAACGGCCGCGCCACTACCTGCCTTTTCGACAGCGGGAGCACAGAGAGCTTTATCCACCCCGACACGGTGCGCAGTTACTCTCTCCCAGTCCTGCCAACGCGCCATCGGATCTCTATGGCTTCCAAATCCCATTCAGCAGACGTCGGTGGCTACTGTGTAGTGACCCTTTCAGTAAGGGGCACAGAATACAAAAATTTTAAACTTCTTGTCCTGCCCCATCTCTGCGCTGCCGTTCTACTGGGGTTGGATTTTCAGTGCCACCTTAAAAGTGTCACATTAGCGTACGGCGGACCCCTCCCCCCACTCACAGTCTGCAGCCAGCAGCTTTTAAATCGCCCGCCGCGCACCATTTGCAGCCTCTCCACGCTTAAAGTCTGCCCCCCCCCCCCTTGTTCGCTAACCTCACCCGCGACTGTAAGCTCATCGCTACCAAAAGCAGGCAGTACAGTGCCAGGGATAGGAGCTTCATTAAATCCGAAGTAGCAAGACTCCTGAAGGAAGGGATTATTGAGGGTAGCACTAGCCCATGGCGAGCACAAGTGGTGGTAGTGAAGACTGGCGAAAAACAGCGCCTAGTTATTGACTACAGCCAGACGATCAATCGCTACACCCAGTTAGATGCATACCCACTCCCCCGCATATCTGACATGGTCAATCAGATAGCACAATACTGGGTGTTCTCGACGATTGATCTGAAGTCGGCATACCACCAGCTCTCCATCAGGGCTGAGGACCGTCAGTACACAGCTTTCGAAGCTGACGGTCGTCTCTACCACTTCCTCCGAGTCCCCTTCGGCGTCACCAACGGGGTTTCGGTCTTCCAAAGGGAGATGGACCGAATGGTTGACCAGAACGCGCTGCAGGCCACCTTCCCCTATCTAGACAACGTCACCATCTGCGGCCACGACCAGCAGGACCATGACGTTAACCTAGAGAAATTCCTCCGTACGGCCCAGCGGCTGAATCTAACATACAACAAGGACAAATGTATGTTTCGCACCACGCGCCTCGCCATTCTTGGCTGCGTAGTGGAGAACGGAGTCATCGGCCCCAACCCCGACAGAATGCGCCCCCTTATGGAGCTCCCCCTCCCCCACTGCCAAAAAGCACTGAAGAGATGCCTAGGGTTTTTCTCTTACTATGCTCAGTGGGTGCCCAACTATGCAGACAAAGCCAGACCCCTCATCAAGTCCACCTCCTTCCCCCTGACAGCAGAGGCATGTGCAGCCTTCACTCTCATAAAAGGAGATATTGCGAAGGCCACAATGCACGCAGTGGATGAGTCCATCCCTTTCCAAGTGGAGAGTGACGCATCCAACTTCGCCCTAGCTGCAACCCTTAACCAGGCGGGGAGACCCGTGGCCTTTTTCTCAAGGACCCTCCAGGGCCCCGAGATTCGACACTCCTCTGTCGAAAAGGAGGCCCAGGCCATTGTGGAAGCGGTGCGACATTGGAGGCATTACCTGGCCGGAAAACGATTTACCCTGCTCACTGACCAGCGTTCAGTAGCTTTTATGTTTAATAATAAGCAGAGGGGCAAAATCAAGAACGACAAGATCTTGAGGTGGAGAATCGAACTCTCCACCTACAATTACGATATCTTGCACCAGCCCGGGAAACTCAATGAGCCCCCAGATGCCCTATCACGTGGTACATGCGCCAACGCGCAGGTTGACAGACTGCAGACCCTCCACAATGACCTCTGCCACCCGGGTGTCACCAGGTTCTTCCATTTCATCAAATCCCGTAACCTGCCCTGCTCCATCGAGGAGGTCAGGACCATGACCAGGAACTGCCAAATCTGTGCCGAGTGCAAACCGCATTTTTATAGGCCAGACAGAGCAAGCCTGATCAAGGCCACTTGCCCCTTCGAGCGCCTGAGCGTCGATTTTAAAGGGCCCCTCCCCTCCTCTGACCGCAACGTGTACTTCCTCAACATAATTGATGAGTACTCCCGTTTCCCATCCCTTGCCCAGACATGACCAGTACCACGGTCATTAAATGTCTGAATGACCTTTTCGCCTTGTTCGGCTTCCCTAGCTATATCCATAGCAACCGGGGCTCATCCTTTATGAGCGACGAACTCCGTCAGTACCTGCTCACGAGAGGTATTGCTACAAGCAGAACCACCAGCTACAACCCCCGGGGGAACGGCCAGGTGGAAAGAGAGAACGCGACGGTTTGGAAGGCCGTCCTCTTAAACTTAAAATCTAAGGGCCTTCCGACCTCTCGCTGGCAGGAGGTCCTCCCTGCGACGCTCCACTCCATTCGGTCACTGCTTTGTACGGCCACCAATGTCACCCCCCATGAAAAAATGTTCATTTTCCCCAGGAAGTCCACATCGGGGACCTCGCTACCGACATGGCTGACGTCTCCAGGACCCGTCCTACTGCGGAAGCACGTGAGGTCCCATAAAACGGACCCCCTGGTCGAGAGGGTGAGCCTCCTCCACGCCAACCCCCAGTATGCTTACGTGGCGTACCCGGACGGGCGGGAGGACACAGTCTCCATACGAGACCTCGCACCTTCGGGTGCCCCTGAAACACTACCATTGCCATCCACCACTACCCACAACCCAACCCCTGTAGACGGCATGCCGCAGCCCCAGGACCCGTCATTGACCACCCAACCACTCAATGAGACGCCAGATTCAACGTTGGATGCTGCACCATCACCGCCACCACGACGACGATCAGGACGGCATACAAGGCCACCTGATAGACTTACTTACACGAACCTTTAGTACACTTCACCCCGCCGGACTCAAATTTAAACAAGGGGTGAATGTGGTAAACCACTGTTATTGTTGTTCACCGTTGTTGTTGCACACTGTTGTATCTATGCATGCCTCAGCTGGCTCCGCCCCTGGCTCCACCCACATGCCCAGGTATAAAGGTGACTGCTCTGCAGCCCCCTGCCTTCTTGGAAACCAGTCAACCACGAGAGGCATGCTCTGTTCTTTGTTAATAAAAGCCTTTTAGTTACTCTCCTAACTCTCCGTCTTTTATGAGTAATTGATAGCGCATCAGTATCAGAAATGAGTCTCCCTAGATATGGCTTACACGAGCGTCTGACTGGTATAAATTTGGTCCCTTTATGAATCACACTGAAGATTCTTTAGATGAGAACTGTTCAGTAGCATCGAAGGATATTGTAAATTCCTGATGAATGCAAATCATTTATGTTGCATTTTTGAAAAAAGTACACAATCAAAAAATAAAACAATCCATAGGCTACAGTAGATAATCACATTCCAATTAGCATGAGAAACAGAAGTTTTATGGCCTTTTTCACCAACCAACTTGTCAAGCAATGTCATTGGTTAATGATACTAAAAACTGAAAGGACATTATTGAAAATGAACTACTCTTTCCTCCAAGACTTTGAACAAATCCTCCCCTTTTGCAGAGGGAGCCAGCATTAACGGTTAGGTCATGCCTGATGAACCTGACTGAATTTTTTGAAGAGTTGACTAAAGTAGTGGACAGGGGAACGTCTATGCATATTATTTATACGGACTGCCAGAAGGCATTCGATAAAGTTCCTCATAAGAGAATGTTAGCTAAAGTTGAAACTCATGGAATTGACGGCAAATTATTCACCTGGTTAGGAAATTGGCTGAGTGGCAGGAGACAGAGAGTAGGGATAATGGACAGATACAGGAAACTTTCTGGTATCCGGCACTGACGGGACCGAGCTGGTGCCGTACCATCAAAACTGCCGTAGAAACCAGCGCTAATGTTAAAACATACGGAGCTTTTGAGCTCCGTTTGAATCAACAAACCCGCAACAGCTTCAAAACAGTCGGCCGCAGCTTAAAAGCGTCTCTGTAGCTAAGCAACAGCTGCAGCTAGACCGTGCAGAGCCTGACTGGAAAAAAAAGCAATGAGAAGTAAAAAAAACTTATAGGAAACGGCTCCTGAATTTTGCCGGTAGATAAGAGCTTTCCGGACATTTAACCTCCGGTTAAACGAAAGTTTCCTGTACTTTAATTGGCAGGATGTGACTAGTGGTGTCACACAGGAATCTGTGCTGGGGCCTCAACTATTCACCGTATTTATTAATGACTTAGATGATGGGATAGAGAGCCACATATCCAAGTTTGCTGATGGCACAAAGATGGGCAGCGTTGTAAGCAGTGTAGATGGAAGCATAAAATTACAAAGCGATATTAATAGATTAAGTGAATGAGCAAAACTGTGACAAAATGTGGATTTCAATACAGGCAAGTGTGAGGTCATCCATATTGGACCTAAAAAGGCTAGATCGGAGTACTTTCTAAATGGTGAAAACCTAGAAGCAGTGAAGGTCCAAAGAGACTTAGGGGTCCATGTGTACAGTTCATTAAAATATCATGGACAGGTACAAAAAATAATTTAAAAGGCTAATGAAATGCTTGCCTTTATATCTGGAGGACTAGAATACATGGGATTAGAAGTTATGCTACAGCTATACAAAGCCCTGGTTAGACCACACCTGGAGTACTGTATTCAGTTCTGGGCACCATACTGTAGGAAGGATATACTGGCCTTGGAAGGGAGTGCAGCGTAGATTTACTAAAATTATACCTGGACTCTGAGGGTTAAACTACAAGGCGATACACAAACTAGGGTTGTATTCCCTGCAATTTAGAAGACCAAGGGGTGATTTGATCGAAGTTTTCAAGATATTAAGGGGAACTGATAAGGTAGAGAGAAGCTATTCCACTGGTTGGGAAGTCTAGGACTAGGGGGCATAGTTGAAAAATTAGAGCCAGACCTTTCAGGAGTGAAGTTAGGAAACACTTACATTAAGGGTGGTAGAAGTTTGGAACTCTCTTCCCCAAACAACAGTTGACGCTGGGTCAATTGTTAATTTTAAATCCAAGATTGATATATTTCTGTTAACCAAAGGTATTAAGGGATATGGGGCAAAGGTGGCTATGTGTAGTTAGGTCACAGATCAGCAGAACAGGCTCAAGGGGCTAAATGGCTTACTCCTGTTCCTATGTTCCTAATGGTGGAGCAATTAAATTTGGGGATGCACAGGAGACTAGAATTGGAAGAGCGCAGAGATCTTAAAGTTTGTAGGACTGGAGGAGGTTACAGAGATAGGGAGGGGAAGGCCATTGAGGGATTTGAAAACAAGGATAACAATTTTAAAATTGAGGTGTTGCTGGACTGGGAGCCAATGTAGGTCAGCGAGCACAGGGGTGATGGGTGAAACATAGAAACATAGAAGATAGGAGCAGGAGTAGGCCATTCGGCCCCTCGAGCCTGCTCCGCCATTCAATGCGATCATGGCTGATCATCCAAATTCAGTACCCGGTCCCTGCTTTCTCCCCATACCCCTTGATCCCTTTAGCCTTGAGAAATATATCCAACTCCTTCTTGAATATATTTAATGAATTGGCCTCTACTGCCTTCTGTGGCACAGAATTCCACAGGTTCACCACTCTCTGGGTGAAGAAATTCCTCCTCATTTCTGTCCTAAATGGCCTACTCCTTATCCTTAGACTGTGACCCCTGGTTCTGGACTCTCCGACCATCGGGAACATCCTTCCTGCATCTAGTCTGTCCAGTCCTGTCAGAATTTTATAAGTTTCAATGAGATCCCCTCTCAATCTTCTAAACTCCAGCGAGTACAAGCCCAATCGACCCAATCTCTCCTCATACGTCATTCCTGCCATCCCAGGTGTCAGCCTGGTGAATCTTCGCTGAACTCCTTCCATGGCAAAAACATCCTTCCTCAGAGGTGACCAAAACTGCACACAATACTCAAGGTGTGGTCTCACCAAGGCCCTGTACAACTGCAGCAAGACATCCTTGTTCCTGTACTCAAACCCTCTCGCTACGAAGGCCAACATACCATTTGCCTTCTTAACCGCCTACTGCACCTGCATGCTTACCTTCAGCGACTGGTGCACAAGGACACCCAGGTCTCGTTGCACTTCCCGTTCTCCCAATCTATTGCCATTCAGATAATAATCTGCCTTCCTGTTTTTGCTACCAAAGTGGATAACCTCACATTTATCCACGTTATATTGCATCTGCCATGCTTCTGCCCAATCACCCAACATGTCCAAATCATCCTGGAGTTTCTCGGCATCCTCCTCATAGCACACACGCCCACCCAGCTTTGTGTCGTCTGCAAACTTGGAGATATTACATCTAGTTCCCTTGTCTAGATCATTAATATATATTGTGAATAGTTGGGGTCCAAGGACCAATACCTGCAGTACCCCACTAGTCACTGCCTGCCACTCGGAAAAAGACCCGTTTATTCTAACTCTGCTTTCTGTCTGCCAACCAGTTCTCTATCCAAGTCAGTACCTTGCCCCCAATCCCATGTGCCTTAACTTTACACGCTAATCTCTTATGCGGGACCTTATCGAAAGCCTCATGAAAGTCCAAATACAGCACATCCACTGGTTCTCCCTTATCTATTTTACCAGTTACATCCTCAAAAAATTCCAGTAGATTAGTCAAGCACGATTTATCCTTTGTAAATCCATGTTGACTTTGTCCGATCCTGTCACTGTTTTCCAAGTGCTCTGCTATTACATCTTTTATGATGGATTCTAGCATTTTCCCCACTACCGATGTCAGGCTTACCGGTCTGTAATTCCCCGTTTTCTCTCTACCACCTTTTTTGAATAGTGGGGTAACATTAGCTACCCTCCAATCCATGGGTACTGTTCCAGATTCCATCAAATGTTGGAAGATGATCAGCAATGCATCTATTATTTCTAGGGCCACTTCCTTAAGTACCCTAGAATGTAGATTATCAGGTCCTGGGGATTTATCGGCCTTCAATCCCATCAATTTCCTTAACACCATTTCCCTACAAATACTGATTTCTTTCAGTTCCAAGTGCATGGCACTTGGTGAGAGTTAGGATACAGGCAGCACAGTTTTCGATGAGCTGAAGTTTATGTACCATGGAAAATGGGAGGCCGGCCAGGAGAGCATTGGAATAGTCAAGTCTAGAGGTAGCAAAGGCATGGATGAGGGTTCCAGCATCAGGTGAGCTGAGGCAGGGACGGAGTTGGGCAATGTTACAAAGGTGGAAGTAGGCAGTCTTGGGATGGAGTGGATATGTGATCGGAACTTCACCTCAGTGTGAAATGCAACACCAAAGTTGGTTCTGCCTCAGACAGTTGCCAGGAGTCGGTAACTAGGGAATGAAGTTTGTGGCAGGGGCTGAAGACAATGGCTTCAGTCTTTCCAATAGTTTGCTGGAGGAAATTTCTGCTGATCCAGTACTGGATGTCAGACAAGCAGTGTGAAAAATTAGCGACAGTGGAGGGGTCGAGAGAACTGGTGGTGAGCTAGAGCTGGGTGTCGTCAGCGTACATGTGGATTCTGACGTCACATTTTCAGATGATGTCGCTGAGTGTCAGCATATAAATGAGAAATAGAAGGGGACCATGGATAGATCCTTGGGGGATTCCAGAGGTAATGGTGCAGGTGAGGCCATTGAAGAGAAGCCATTACAGGTAATTCTCTGGCTACAACAGGATAGATAGGAATGAAACCAGAGTTTCAGCAGTTATTTGATACCGGGGGACATTCTAGCCAAGACTGATTCTGGCAGCTGCGCTTTTCAGCGAGAATCACTGGACAGCAATCGAAAAGGGGATTCTGCCCTAACCCAGTGACGGAGACCAATTTTACTACCCCAACTGCTGCCCCAGATGGACCAGAAGTCTAACCTGAGAACTTGTGATGTATTGACTATTGAGACCATTGCAAGAACTAGAATTTATGCACTCTGCAGTAAAGAACGTTCAGATGAATTGCAAGCATGTGATATTGAATATTATAGTAAAAACACTCAAAAGTCACGGAGCAAGGGTTGAAAATAGTTTTAATCTCCAGTCTGCCTAGTTCATCAGCTAAGTTGCATCCAGCAAATGCTGCAGTGGGGTAAGGGTGTGGCAGGGTCGAGAGAAGTGATGGTGAGGTAGAGCTGGGTGTATTCAGCATACATGTGGAACCGGACGTCGTGTTGACGGATGATGTTGCCGAGGGGCAGCATGTAGATGAGAAATAGGAAGGGGCCAAGGATAAATCTTTGGGGGATTCCAGAGGTAATGGTACAGGAGCGGGAAGGAAAGCCATTGCAGGTGATTCTCTGGCTACGACTGGATAGATAAGAATGGAACCAGGTGTGTGCAGTCCCACCCAGCTGGACGACAGATGAGAGGCGTTGAAGGAGGATGGTGTGGTCAACCGTGCCAAAGGCTGCAGACAAGTCAAGGAGGATGAGGAGGGATAGTTTACCATGGTCACAGTCACAAAGGATGTCATTTGTGACTCTGTTATGTACTATGGCAGGGGTGGAAACCTGATTGGAGTGATTCAAATATGGAGTTGTGGGAAAGATGGGCACGGATTTGGGAAGCGACATGTGAGGAGATAGGAGAGAAACTAGAGAAAGATGTGAGTTCAGGGCTAGGGCAAGGGGGAACCTTGAGGGAAGTTTGGCCCGGTGGGCTAGGGGGAGGGAGGAAAGCGGCAGAGGCAGCCGAATGGATGGTCTCAATCTTTCTGACAAGTAAGTCTATGAGCTCCTCGGACTTGTTGTCGGACGTGAGGGTGGAGGAGGCAGGGGAGAGGGGAATTAAGAAGACAGTTTGTAGTGGAAAAGATAAGCAGGATGATCCTGGAGTAGTGAGTAGTTTTGGCAGAAGAGAGCAGGACCCGGTAGTGCTTTATGTGATCCAGCCAGATCAGCGATGAATGGTTAAACCAGTTGTCCACCATAGATGTTCAGGTCTGCATCCCTTGGACTTAAGGGAGCGGAGATGAGGGCCATACCAGGGTGAGAGAGAGTAATGGTTTTAATGGGAACAAGGGCATCAAAGGTGAGGGTGAGGGTGTGATTGAGCAGAAATGTAGTGGCGAATGGAGGGTCAAAGACTAGACAGTTGGAATTTTTTTCCAGGGGCAGACACAGAAGGAAATGGGATTGGGAGGGGGGAAGGGGAATGTGGGTGGAGAGGGATACAAAGAAATGATCAGAGATGGCCTCATCTGCAATTGACACGATGAGAGTAGAGAGGCCACATGAGATGGTGAGATCGAGGGGTGGCAGTGAATAAGGGTAGGGGAGCTAATATGGAGGGAGAGATTTAAGCAGGATAGGAGGGTAGTCAATTCAGAGGAGAGAGCACGATGAGTTGAGATGGAGATTGAAATCACCAAGAAATCGTTTGGTGCAGAGGCTGAGGGAAGAAAGCAGTGAAGATATCTCGGTGAGAAACTTAGCTTGGTACTTGGGTGGGCGGTAGAGAATGAGGATTTAAAATGAGAGGCGAGAGGGGTGGAACAAGGTGAGATGCTCAAAGGAGGAGAAGCTGCCAGAAGAGTAGGGGGACAGACCAATGTGTGATTTGGTGATAAGGGCTACACTGCCACCATGGCAGTTTGGGCAGGTCAAGTGGTGGAAGGTATAGCCAGGTGAGGAAGCATCATTAAGGGGGAAGGGATCATCACCCCCCAGCTAGGTTTACGTCAAGGCCATGATGTCAATGCAATCATAAGGAATAGGAGCAGGAGTAGGTCTTTTGGCCCCTCGAGCCTGCTCCGCCATTCACGAAGATCATGGCTGATCATCTTCCTCAACTTCACTTTCCCGCCCTATCCTCATATCCCTCGATTCCATTAGTGAACAAAAATCTATCGATCTCAGTCTTGAATATACGCATCAACTAAGCATCCACAGCCCTCTGGGGTAGAGAATTCCAAAGATTCACAACCCTCAGTGAAGAAATTGCTCCTCATCTCAGTCCTCAATGGCCGACCCCAAATCCTGAGACTATGACCCCTACTTCTGAACTCTCCATCGAGGGGAAACAGCCTCTCAGCATCTACCCGGCAGCACGGTGGCATAGTGGTTAGCACTGTTGCCTCACAGCGCCAGGGACCCGGGTTCGAATCCGGCCTTGGGTGACTGTCTGTGTGGAGTTTGCACATTCTCCCCGTGTTTGCGTGGGTTTCCTCCGGGTGCTCCGATTTCCTCCCACAGTCCAAAGATGTGCGGGTTAGGATGATTGGCTATGATAAATTGACCCTTAGTGTTAGGGGGATTAAATACGTGGGGTTACGGGGATAGGGTGGGATATGTGTTGGTGTAGGGGTTACGGGGATCGGGTGGGATATGTGTCGGTGCAGGCTCGATGAGCCGAAATGGCCTCTATCTGCACTGTGGGGTTTCTGTGATTTACCCTGTCAATCTCTCTAAGAATTTTATACGTTTCAATGAGATCACCTCTCATTCTTCTAAACCAACGTCATGTAACCAACCAGGGAACAGGCTATTTTAGATCTTTTATTGTGTAATGAGACAGGGTTAATTAGTAATCTCATAGCAAAGGATCCTCTGGGGAAGAGTGATATCATAAAATTCCACATTGAGTTGGCGATTGAAATACTTCAGTCGGAAATGAGAGTCGTAAACTTAAATGAAGCCAATTACATAGGTATGAGGGGCGGGTTAGCGAAGGTAGATTGGGAAATTAGATTAAAAGGTGTGACGGTAGATAAGCAGTGACAAACATTTTTTAAAAATTCCAAATTCTCAACGAATATACATTCCATTGAGAAATAAAAACTCCATGGGAAAAGTGATCCATCCATGGCTAACTAAAGAAGTTAAGGATAGTATTAGATTAAGAGAAGAGGCTTATAATGTTGCGAAGAATAGTAGTAAGCCAGAGGTTTGGGAGACCTTTTAGAAACCAGCAAAGGATGACCAAAAAATTGATAAAAAGGGAGAAAATAGAATGAAAGTAAACTAGCAAGAAATATAAAAACAGATTGTATGAGCCGCTACAAGTATGTAAAAAGGAAGAGAGTAGCAAAAGTAAGCTTTGGTCCCTTAGCGGCTAAGACAGGTGAAATTATAATGGGGAATAAGGAAATGGCAGAGACTTTAAACAAATATCTTGTTTCTGTCTTCACAGTAGAAGACACAAAAAGCATACCAAAAATAGTGGGGAACCAAGGGGCTAATAAGAGTGAGGAACTTAAAGTAATTAATACCAGGAACAGTGGCATAGTGGTTATGTTATTGGACTAGCAATCCAGAGGCCTGGGCTAATGATCTGGAGAAGTGAGTTCAAATCCCACCATGGCAGCTGAGGAATTTAAATTCAGTTAAATAAATCTGCAATAGTGCAAAAACTATAGGGCAGTAATAGTAGGGGATTTCAACTACCCCAATATTAACTGGGATAAAATTAGTGTGAAGGGTATAGAGGGTGCGGAATTCCTAAAATGCATCCAGGATAACTTTTTTAGCCAGTATGTAGCAAGCCCAACAAGGGAGGAGGCGGTTCTGGACTTAGTTTTAGGGAATGAAGCTGGGCAGGTAGAAGGCGCATCAGTGGGGGAGCATTTTGGTGTTAGTGACCATAATTCTGTTAGATTTAAAGTAGTTATGGAAAAGGACAAGGATAGACCAGGAATAAAAATTCTATATTGGGGAAAAGCAAATTTTGCTAAGCTCAGAGGGGATTTAGCCATCATGGACTGGAAACAGCTACTTGAAGGTAAATCAGTGTCAGAGCAGTGGGAGGCATTCAAGGAGATCCGGAGGGTTCAGACCAAATATGTGCCCTTAAAGAAAAAAGGTGGGACTAACAAATCTAGAGGTCCCTGAATGTCTAGGGACATACAGGGTAGGATAAAGAAAAAAAGGGAGGTGTATGACAGATACCAAGGGCTAAATACTGCAGAATCTTTAGAGGAGTACAGAAAGTGCAGGAGTGTAATTAAAAAGGATATTAGGAAAGCAAAGAGAGAGCATGAACATTTCTTGGCAAGTAAAATCAAGGAAAACCCAAAGATATTTTATAAATATATTAAGAGTAAGAGGATGTGTGAGGCTAACAGGTCTGTAGTTCCCCGTTTTCTCTCTCCCTCCCTTCTGAAATAGCGAGGTTACACTTGCTATCCTCCAATCTGCAGGAACCGTTCCAGAATCTATAGAATTTTGGAAGATGACAACCAATGCGTCCACTATCCCAATGGCCACCTCTTTCAAAACCCTCGGATGTAGGTCATCCGGTCCTTGGGATTTATCGACTTTTAGTCTCATTAATTTTGCTAGTACTGTTTTTATACTAAAGAAATAATTTCGTTAAGTTCCTCATTCTCACCACACCTTTAGTTCTCTCGTATTTCTGGGAGGTTTTTTGTGTCTTCCTCCATGAAGACAGAAACAAAGTATTTAATTTCTCTGCCATTTCCTCATTCCCCATTATAAATTCTCCTGTCTCTGATTGTAAAGGACTGTGAATACTTTGTGTCTGTTTTCACAAAGGAGAGGGGCGAAGCAGACATTGCTATCAGGGAGGAGGAGTGTGAAATATTAGATGAAATAAACAGTGAGAGAAGAAGTATTAAGGGGTTTAGCAGCTTTAAAAGTGGATAAATCCCCAGGCCCGGATGAAATGTATCCCAGGCTGTTAAGCGAAGCAAAAGAGGAAATAGCAGAGGCCCTGATCATCATTTTCCAATCCTCTCTATCTTCAGGTGTGGTGCCAAAGGACTGCTAATGTGGCACCCTTGTTTAAAAAAGGAGAAAAGGATAGACCGAATAATTACAGGCCAGTCTGCCTAACCTCGGTGGTGGGAAAATTATTGGAAAGAATTCTGAAGGACATGATAAATCTTCATTTAGAAAGACATGGATTAATCAAGGATAGGCAGCGCAGATGTGTTAAGGGAAGGTCGTGTCTGACAAACTTGATTGAATTTTTTGAGGAGGTAACAAGGAGGGTAGATGAGGGTAGTGCATTTGATGTAGCGTATATGGACTTTAGCAAGGCTTTTGATAAGGTTCCACATGGCAGACTGGTCACAAAGTTAAAAGCCCATGGGATCCAGGGCAAAGTGTCAAGTTGGATTCAAAACTGGCTCGGAGGTAGGAAGCAGAGGGTAATGGTTGATGGGGTGTTTTTGTGATTGGAAGGCTGTTTCCAATGGGGTTCCGCAGGGCTCAGTACTAGGTCCCTTGCTTTTTGAGGTATATATCAATGATCTAGACTTGAATATAGGGGGTATGATTAAGAAGTTTGCAGATTATACTAAAATCGGCTGTGTGGTTGATACTGAAGAAGGAAGCTGTAGACTGCAGGAAGATATCAATAAATTGGTCAGGTGGGCAGAACAGTGGCAAATGGAATTCAATCCGGAGAAGTGTGAGGTAATGCATTTGGGGAGGGCTAACAAGGAAAGGGAATACACATTAAATGGTAGGACAAGTGTAGAGGAACAAAGGGACCTTGGAGTGCATGTCCACAGATCCCTGAAGGTAGCAGACCAGGTAGATAAGGTGGTTAAGAAGGCATACGGAATGCTTGCCTTTATTAGCCATGGCATAGAATACAAGAGCAGGGAGGTTATGCTTCAACTGTATAAAACACTAGTTAGGCCTCAGCTGGAGTTCTGCGTGCAGTTCTCATCACCACATTACAGGAAAGATGTGATTGCACTGAAAAGGGTACAGAGGAGATTTACAAGGATGTTGCCGGCAGTACAGAATTTTAGCTATGAGGAAAGGCTGGGTTTGTTTTCCTTGGAACAGAGGAGGCTGAGGGGAGACCTTATTGATGTGTATAAAATTATGAGGGGCCTCGATAAAGTGGATAGAAAGGGCCTATTTCCCTTAGCAGAGGGATCAAAAAAATCAGGGGGCACAGATTTAAAGTAATTGGTGGAAGGTTTAGAGAAGATTTGAGGGGAAATTTCTTCACCCAGAGGGTTGTGGGGGTCTGGAACTCACTGCCTGAAAGGATGGTAAAGGCAAAAACCCTAATCACATTTAAAAAGTACTTGGATGTGCACTTGGGATGCTCTAACCTGCAGGGCTACGGACCAAGAGCTGGGAAGGGGGATTAGGCTGAATAGCTCTTTGTTTGCCGGCACGGACACGATGGGCCAAAATGGCCTCCTTCCGTGCTGTAACTTTCAATGATTCTATGAATAAAAAGTATTAGTAATGGTGACCATGAAACTATCTGATTGTCGTAAAAACCCAACTGGTTCACTAATGTCCTTTAGGGAAGGAAATCTGCTGTCCTTACCCGGTCTGGCCTATATGTGACTCCAGACCCACAGCAATGTGGTTGAAATGGCCTAGCAAGCCACTCAGTTGTAACAAACCACTACGAGAAACAATAATGAGAATAAAACCAGACAGACCACCCTGCATCGACCTAGGCATCGGTTTTGGACACGACAACGGCACACCCAGTCCAGTCGACCCTGTAAAGTCCTCCTCACTATCACCTAGGAACTTGTGCCAAAATTGGGAGTGCTGTCCCCTAGTCAAGCAACAGCCTGACAGTCATACTCACAGAATCATACCTTTCAACCAGTGTCCCAGACTCCTCCATCACCATCCCACCGGCAGGACAGACCTGTGGTGGCACAGTGGTATACAGTCGGGAGGGAGTGGCCCTAGGAGTCCTCAACATTGACTCTGGACTCCATGAAATCTTCATCCCATGAAAGCTTCAGGTCAAGCATGGGCAAGGAACCCTCCTGCCGATTACCACCTACCGCCCTCCCTCAGCTGATGCATCAGTACTCCTCCATGTTGAACACCACTTGGAAGAAGCACTGAGGGTAGCAAGGGCACAGAATGTACTCTGGGTGGGAGACTTCAATGTCCATCACCAAGAGTGGCTCGGTAGCACCACTACTGACTGAGTCACTTCTTCACACTGAGGACACACTCCATCGTGTTGTGTGGCACTACCACCGCGCTAAATGGGATAGATTCAGAACAGATCTAGCAGCTCAGAATTGTATTCCACCACAATCTGTAACCTCATGGCCCGGCATATTCCTCACTCTACCATTACCATCAAGCCAGGGGACCAATGAGGAGTGCAGAAGAGAATGCCAAGAGTAGCACCAGACGTACCTGAAAATGAGGTGCCAACTACATGCATGCTAAAAAGCGAAAGTAACATGCTATAGAGAGAGCTAAGCGATCCCACAATCAACGGATCAGATCAAAGCTCTGCAGTCCTGCCACATCCAGTCGTGAATAATGGTGGACAACTAACGGGAGGAGGCGGCTCCATAAATATCCCCATCCTCAATGATGGTGGAGCCCAGCACGAGTGCAAAAGACAAGGCTGAAGCGTTTGCAACTAACTTAGGAACAAAGGACATAGGAACAGGAGTAGGCCATTCAGCCCCTCGGGCCTGTTCCGCCATTCAATGAGATCATGGCTGATCTGCGACCGAACTCCTTAAACCCATCTTTGGCCCATATTCCTTAATACCTTTAGTTAACAAAAAGCTATCAATTTCTGGTTTAAAATTAACAATTGATCTAGCATCAATTGCCATTTGCGGAAGAGAGTTCCAAACTTCTACAACCCTTTGTGTGTAGACGTGTTTCCTAATTTCACTCCTGAAAGGTCTGGTTCCAATTTTTAGACTATGCCCCCAGTCCTAGAATCCCCAACCAGAGGAAATAGTTTCTTTCTATCTACCCTATCTGTTCCCCTTAATATCTTGAAAACTTTGATCAGATCACCCCTTAACCTTCTACATTCTAGGGAATACAACCCTAATTTGTGTAATCTCTGCTTGTAACTTTGCCCTTCAATTCTGGATATCGTTCTGGTAAACCTACGCTGCACTCCCTCCAAGGCCAATATATCCTTCCTAAGGTGCGATGCCCAGAACTGCTCACAGTACTCCAGGTGTGGTCTAACCAGCGTTTTGTATAGCTGCAGCATAAATTCTACCCGCTTGCATTCTAGTCCTCTAGATATAAAGGCCAGCATTCCATTAGCCTTTTAAATTATTTTCTGTACCTGTTCATGACATTTTAATGTACCTGTATCAAGTCTCTTTGGACCTGGACCTCCACTTTTTTTTTAAAGCTTTTCACCATTTAGAAAGTACCTGTTCTATCCTTTTTAGGTCCAAAGTGGATGACCTCACATTTGCCTACATTGAAATCCATTTGCCACAGTTTTGCCCATTCACTTAATCTGTCAATATCCCTTTGTAATTTTATGCTTTCATCTACACTGCCTACAATACCGCCTATCTTGGTGTCATCGGCAAATTTGGACATATGACTTTCTATGCCATTAGCTAAGTCGTTAATAAATACTGTGAATAGTTGAGGCCCCAACACAGATCCCTGCGGAACACCACTAGTCACATCCTGCCAATTTGAGTACCTACCCATTATCCCTACTGCCCGTCTCCTGATGTTCAGCTGATTTCCTAACCAAGTCAATAAATTGCCCTCAATTCTGTGGGCTTCTACCTTAGTTAACAGTCTCTTATGTGGGACTTTATCAAATGCCTTCTGGAAGTCCATATAAATAACATCCGTAGACATTTCACCTGTCCACTACTTTAGTCACCTCCTCAAAAAATTCAATCAGGTTTGTCAGGCATGACCTACCTTTCACAAATCCATGCTAGTTCTCTCTAATCAACTGAAAATTTTTGAGGTGTTCAGTCACCCTATCCTTAATTATAGACTCTTGTAATTTCCCAACAGATGTTAGGCTAACTGGTCTAAAATTCCCTGGTTTCCCTCTCTCGCCATTCTTAAATAGCGGAGTGATAGGCGCAATTTTCCAATCTAAAGGAACGGTTCCTGAGTCGAGAAAACTTTAGAAGATTATAGTTAGGGCATCTGCAATGTGCTCACCTACTTCCTTTAAAACCCTGGGATGGAAACCATCTGGCCCTGGGGATTTGTCACTCTTTAGTGCCATTATTTTCTTCATTGCTGTTATTTTACTGTCCCCGATTCAATATTAGTTTCCTTGGGATTTCTGGCATGTTATCATCTTCCTCTCTGTAAATACTGACGCAAAGTAATTATTCAACATGTCTGCCATTTCCCTTTTATCATTGACAATATCACCGCTTTCAGTTTTTAAGGGGCCAACATTGCTCTTTTTCCTAATATAATTGTAAAAATTCCGTGTTGATTCTGATATCGCTTGCAAGTTTCTTTTCATACTCCCTTTCTGTAGCTCTTACTATCAGTTATGTGACCCTTTACTGTTCTTTGTATCTTTCCCATTCGTCAGGATCTGTGCTATTTTTTGCATTTTTGTATGCTTTTGCCTTTAGTTTTATGCTGTCCCTTACCTCTTTAGTCGTCCATGGCTGTTTATTTTGGCAATTAGAGCTCTTGCCCCTCAGTGGTATAAACTGGTTCTGTATCAAATTGAATTCTTTTTTAAACATCTCCCACTGAGCTTCTGTCGTTTTACCCATTAACAGATTTGCCCAGTTTACTGTGGACAGTTTCTGCATCATCCTGTTGAAGTCGGCCTTAACTAAATCTAGAATCTTAGTAGCTGTGTTGCATTTCTCCCTTTCAAATGCTACGCTGAACTCGATCATGTTACGATCGCTATTAGATAAATGTTCATGCACAGTTAGGCTGTTAACTAAATTGGGTTCACTACTCATTACTAAATCGAATATGGCTTTACCCTTATTGCCTCTAGGATATATTGTTGTAAAAAACTATCCCGGACACACACAAGGAATTCACCGTGGTTGCAGTGTGTACCATCTACAAGATTCACTGCAGCAACTCACCCAGGCTTCTTCGACAGCACCTCCCAAACCCGCGACCTCTACCACCTAGAAGGGCAAGGGCAGCAGGCGCATGGGACCACCATCACCTGCAAGATCCCCTCCAAGTTACACACGATCCTGACTTGGAAAAATATTGCCGTTCCTTCATCATCGCTGGGTCAAATTCCTGGAATTCCCTCCCGAACAGCACTATGGGAATACCTTCACCACAAAGACTGCAGCGGTTCAAGAAGGTGGCTCACCACAATCTTTGAGGGCAATTAGGCAGGGGCAATAAATGCTGGCCTTGCCAGCGACAGCCACATCTCGGAATGAATTTTTCAAAAAGTAGAGAAAAAGTACTTGAGAAACTAATGGGACTAAAACCGGACAAATCCCCTGGACCAGATGGCCTACATCATAGGGTTCTAAAAGAGGTGGATGCACTGGTTGTATCTTCCAAAATTCCCTAGAATCTAGAACAGTCCCAGCGGATTCAAAGGTAGCAAATATAACCCGGCTATTCAAGAAAGGAGGGAGAGAGAAAACAGGGAACTACAGGTCAGTTAGCCTGACAACAGTCGTCAGGAAAATGCTGGAATCCATTATTAAGGAAGTGGTAACTGGGTACTTAGAAAATCATAATATGATTAAGCAGAGTCAACATGGTTTTATGAAAGGGAAATCATGTTTAACAAATTTATTAGAGTTTTTTGAGGATGTTACTAGCAGGGTAGATAAAGGGGAACCAGTGGATGTAGCATATTTGGATTTCCAAAAGACATTCGATAAGGTGCCTCATAAAAGGTTCCTACGCAAGACAAGGGCTCATGGAGTTGGGGGTAATGTATTAGCACGGATAGAGGATTGGTTAACAGACAGAAAACAGAAGAGTAAGGATAAACGGATCATTTTCAGGATGGCAGGCTGTAACTAGTGGGGTGCCGGAAGGATCAATGCTTGGGCCTCAGCTATTTGCAATCTATATTAATGATGACTTCGATGAAGGGACTGAGTGCAATGTATCCAAGTTTGCTGACGATACAAAGCTAGGTGGAAAAGTAAACTGTGAGGAGGACACAAAGGGCTAAAAATTCGGTTTCGCCACGCCAGGTCTTTAGTGCCCAAAATTTTGCGCTCGCCCGGATTCCCGTAGCGCCCGCCTGAAATTCAGTTGCACCGCCCCAAGACGGAGGCGGGCGCTATTGCAGGGTTTGGCCGCCTCGTTTGGGGCGATGAAAGTCAGTTTCAGGCGTCCAGCTGCCGCTGCGGCACCCGATGCGGTGCGGCAGGCTGGGGTACTGCAGGCCTCCTCCTTCTCTTAAGGAGGAGCTGCCTGCAGCCGTGAGATCGCCGCTGGATTCCCCCGGCAAATGAGCCCGGCACCACGGAGAAGTGCCGGGCTCGCGGGAGTCAGACACCAATGCCGCGGGGGGGTGGTGCAGGAGTCCGGGGAGGGAGGTGCGGCCAGGCGGCCGCCGGGAAAGCGGTCGGCCGCCCCTCCACCTTTATGCGCCGGCCTCTCGGAGCTGCAAGGCACCATTTTTCAAACGCTGTTTGCGGCCGCTACGGGCGAGGCGGCCGCAACTGAATTTGGCCATCGGCACGGAATAGCATTGGAACCGGGGCGCTGCGCACACCGATGACGTCATCGGTGCCGGCGCAGCGCTACCGGCTAACGCCGATGTTAGGGACCAACTGAATTTCGGGCGCTAAAAAACTTCCGGCGCAAACCACTCTATAGCCAATAAGTGGGCGCAAACGCGACTGAATTTCCAGGCCAAAGAGTCTGCAAAGGGATATGGACAGGTTAAGTGAGTGGGCAATAAGGTGGGCGATGGAGTATAATGTGAGGAAATGTGAAGTTATTCACTTTGGTAGGAAGAATAGAAAAACAATATTTTTTAAATGGTGAGAAACTATTAAATGTTGCTGTTCAGAGAAACACAAAGTTAGCATGCAGGTACAGCTAGCAATTAGGAAGGCAAATGGCATGTTGGCCTTTATTGCATGGGGGTTGGAGTACAAGAGTAAGGAAGTCTTAGTACAATTGTACAGGGCTTTGGTGAGACCACACCTGGAGTGCTGGGCAGAGTTTTGTACTCCTTATCTGAGAAAGGACATACATGCCTTAGAGGCGGTGCAACAAAGGTTCACTAGATTGATCCCTGGGATGAGAGGGTTGTCCTATGAGGAGAGATTGAGCCAAAACTCTCAGGAGTTTAGAAGATTGAGTGGTGATCGCATTGAAACATATAACATTGAGGGGGAATTGACATGGTAGATGCTGAGAGGTTGATTCCCCTGGCTAAGAGTCTAGAACTTGGGGGCATAGTCTCAGGATAAGGGGCCGGCCATTTAAGACTGAGATGAGGAAGAATTTCTTCACTCAGAGTTGCGAATCTTTGGAATTCTCTACCCCAAAGGGCTGTGGATGCGGAGTCATTAAGTATATTCAAGGCCGAGATAGATTTTTGGACTCTAGGGGAATCAAGGGATATGGGGGAAATCGGGCAGGAAAGTGGAGTTAAGGTCGAAGATTAGCCATGATTTTATTGAATGGAGGAGCAGGCTCGAAGGGCTGTATGGCCCACTCCTGCTCCTAATTCTTATGCTCTAAACTCCAGAGAGTATAGGCCTATTCTAATCATTCACTCCTTATAGGACAACCCTCTCAGCCCAGGAATCAACCTAGTGAACCTTTGTTGCACACCCTCTAAGGTAAGTATATCCTTCCTTAGGTAAGGAGACCAACAAGGCCCTCATCATCCACAATAAGCTCATAGATACAAGAGCCTTGTTCACAAGTGAACGGACATTCTGGAGGGAGATGCAGAGAGGGGTGGTGATAGCCGATCCGCTGGCAGTGCCCATGTGGTCAGCACTGGGAAGGGCAAGTGGGACACGGGAAGGAGATTGACAAGATTAACCCCTAACGCGTGTGCTTGGTGGGAAGGTCAAGAGAGAGTAGCATGGGGCAGTTGGGGTTGCTGCTCAAAAGGAGGCAGCAACGAGTGCCTCAATGGGCCTAGTGGAGGACGTTTAGCGAGATACAGAGGGAAGCTGTAGGCTTATCGAAGCGGGTATCAAACCTGGGACAGCCGTAGGAGAGTAGGAACGGTGAGGCATGCTGAAGGGTTGGGATAGGAATTTGGGAGGGCAGAGTACATGAGAGGGGAGAAGTGAGAGGAGGCATGGCGACAGGAGAGGGGGGTTTAGGAGGGGTAAAGAGAAAAGAATACAAAATTTATTGAAAAAAAGACACTGAAGGAGGACAACAGAAAGACTGTGCACAAATACCTCTTTGTGGAATGCTGACAGAAACCACTTCTTTTGCCATGATCTTTGAATCCCAAGATGCTTTGCTTTTAGTATATGAACTAATTGCATAAGTGTCTTGTTCCTCACGTGAAATATTAAATTTCTTTGCAGTATTCTCAGCACAGCTACCCTGTAATAAATCAGAATTATACAAAAAATTTAAGATTCATGGACAGTGCCCCTCCCAGTCGGCTAAAAGTAGAGTGAATAATCATAGGATGACATAAAATGTACAGCATAGCAACAGGCTATTTTACCCAACTGGTCTATGCTCCACACGAGCCACCTCCCACCCTACTTCAGCTAATGCTATCTGTATGTCCTTCTATTACTTTCTCCCTCATACTTATCTAGCTTCCCTTTAATAGAATCATAGAATGATACAGCACAGGAGGAGGTCATTTGGCCCATCGTGCCAGCTCTGTGAAAGAGCTATCCAATTAGACTCATTCCCCTGCTCTTTCCCCGTAGCCCTGCAAATTTTTCCCCATTCAAGTATTTATCCAATTGCCTTTTGCAAGTCATTATTATATCTGCTTCCTCCACCCTTTCGGCAGTGTATTCCAGATTATAACTTGCTGCGTTAAAAAATGTTTCCTGATGTCGTCTCCGGTTCTTTCCCCAATTACCTTAAATCTGTGTCCTCTGGTTACCGCCCTTCTGCCACTGGAAACAGTTTATCCTTATTTACTCTAGCTATCAAAACCCTTTCATAATTTTGAACATTTCTATCAAATCTCCCTTTAACCTTCTTTGCTCTAAGGAGAAAAATCCTAGCTTCTCTAATCTCTCCACATAACTGAAGTCCTGCATTTCTGGTACCATTCCAATAAATCTCCTCTGCACCCTCACCAAGGCCTTGACATCCTTCCTAAAGTGTGATGCCCAGAATTGCCCATAATACTCCAGTGGCTTATAAAAGGTTTAGCATAAATTCCTTGCTTTTCTACTCTATGCGTCTATCTATATAGCCATGGATCCTGTATGCCTTTTTAACAGCACTCTCAACTTGTCCTGCCACCTTCAAAGGTTTGTGTACGTACACCCCCAGGTCTCTCCGTTCCTGTACCTCCTTTAAAATTGTACCATTTAGTTTATATTGCCTCTCATTATTCCTACCAAAATTAATCACTTCACACATAACTGCATTAAATTTCATCTGCCATGTGTCTGCCCATGTCACCAGTCTGTCCATGTTCTCCTGAAGTCTGTTACTAAAGGCATCTATACTATTTGCCTCAACTACTCCATGTGGTAGCAAGTTCCACATTCTTAACACTCTCTAAGTGAAGAAGTTTCTCCTGAATTCTTTATTGGATTTATTGGTGACTGACTATATTATATTGCTGGCCTCTAGTTTTGGAGTTCCACCACAAGTGGAAACATCTTCTCTACATCTGCCCTATCAAACCCCTTCATAATTTTAAAGACCTCTATTAGGTCACGCCTCAGCCTTTTCTTTTCTAGAGGAAAGAGCCCAGCTTGTTCAGTCTTTCCTGATAGTTATAACATGTCAGATCTGGTATTAGAGTCATAGAGGCACAGAAGGAGGCCATTCGGTCCATCGAGTCCGTGCCAGCTCTCTGTCGAGCAATCCAGTCAGTCCCATTCCCCTGCTCTATCCCTGTAGCCCTGCAGGTTTATTTCCTTCAAGTGCCTATCCAGTCTCCCCTTGAAAACATTGAGTGTCTCCGCTTCTACCACTTCCGTCAGCAGCGAGTTCCAGGTCATCACCACTCGCTGCGTTAAAAAGTTTTTCCTCACATCCCCCCTGTATCTCTTGCCCAAAACTTTACATCTGTGTCCCCTAGTCCTTGAACCATCAACTAGTGGGAACAGCCTTTCCCCATCTAGCCTATCCAAACCCGTCATAATCCTGTACACCTCTATCAAAACACCCCTCAACCTCCTTTGCTCTAATGAAAACAAATCCAGCTTCTCCAACCTGTCCTTGTAGCTAAGATCCCCCATTCCCAGAACCATTCTGGTAAATCTCCTCTGCACTCTCTCAAGGGCTTTCACATCCTTCCTAAAGTGTGGTGACCAGAACTGGACGCAATACTCCAGTTATGGCCTAACCAGTGCTTTATAAAGGTTCAGCATAACCTCTCTACTTTTGTACTCAATATCTCTATTTACGAAGCCCAAGATCCCATATGCTTTGTTAACCACTCTCTCAATATGTCCTGCCACCTTCAGGGACCTATGCACATTAACTCCCAGGTCCCTCTGTCCCTGCACACTCTAATACTGTGCCATTAAGTATATATTGCCTCTTCCTGTTCCTTCTGCCAAAATGCATCACCTCACACTTCTCTGTATTAAATTCTATCTGCCACTTGTCTGCCCATTCTGCTAGCCTTTCCATGTCCTGTTGCAGTCGATTGATATCAGCATCACTGTTTGCCACACTCCCAAGTTTAGTGTCATTGGTAAATTTAGAAATTCTACTCTGTATTCCAATATCCAGGTCATATCACAAAAAACAGTGGCCCCAGCACTGACCCTTGGGGAACACCACTGTCTACCATTCCCCAGTCTAAAAAACAGCCATTTACCACAACTCACTGTTTTCTGTCCTTAAGCCAATTCCTTATCCAAGCTGCCACTGACCCACCTATTCCATGAGCCTCAATTTTGTTAACCAGCCTTCTATGTGGTACTTTGTCAAACGCCTTCCTAAAATCCACGCAGACAACATCCATTGCATTCCCTTCATCAATCCTCTCTGTTACTTCATCAAAAAATTCAATTCGATTAGTCAAACACGATCTGCCTTTTACAAATCCGTGTTGGGTCTCCTTAATTAGATTAAACCTCTCCAAGTGCCCGTTAATTTTTTCCTTGATTATTGTTTCTAAAACTTTACCCACCACTGATGTTAAACTGACCGGCCTGTAGTTACTAGGATTGTCCTTACACCCTTTCTTGAACAATGGTGTCACATTTGCCACTTTCCAATCCTCAGGCACCTCCCATGCATCTAGGGAAGATTAGAAAATTATGGCCAGCCCTTCCGTTGTCTCCTCCCCAATTTCCTTAGCAACCTGGGATGCAAGCCATCTGGACCAGGTGACTTGTCCACTCTAAGCATACCCAGCCTTTCTAGTACACCCTGTCTATCAATTTTCACCCTTCCATTGCTTCTACCTTTTCCACTTCTACCAATATTTTGTCAGCATCCACCTCCTTAGTAAACACCGATACAAAGTACTTATTGAGTATTCTAGCCTTGTCCTGCGCCGCTAAGCATATATCACCTTCTTTGTCTCCAATAGGCTCCACCCCACCTCTTACTACCCACTTACTGTTTACATGCTGGTAGAAGATTTTTGGGCTCCCTTTTATGCTAACCAACATTCTACTCTCATATTCTCTCTTTGCCAATCTTATTTTTATCTTCACATCCCCTCTCATCATCTTATTGTATTTGGTCTGGTCCTCCCTTGAAGAATTCACCTGACATGCATCATACACCCTCTTTTGTTGTTTCATCATCTTCTCTATCGCCCTAGTCATCCAAGGAGCCCTTGCTTTGGTTCCCTTACCCTTCCCTCTTGTTAGAATGTACCTAGCCTGTACTTGGAACATCTCCTCCTTAAAGATCACCCATTGTTCCGTTACAGTTTTTCCTGTCAGTCTTTGGTTCCATTTTACCCTGGCTAGATCCTTTCGCATCCCATTGAAGTTAGCCCTATTCCAGTTTACAAGTTCCACTCTAGATTGTTCCTTGCTCCTCTCCATTGCTAATCTAAATCTTATGTTACGATGATCACTTATACCAAAGTGTTCTCCCACAGACACTTGGTCATCCTGGCTCACCTCATTTCCCAGCACCAGATATGCCTACTTCCTAGTTGGGCCAAGAACATATTGGTCAAGGAAATTCTACTGAACACATTTCAGAAATTTCTCCTCCTCCTTTTCCTTTATCCGAGCATTATCCCAATCAATATTTGGGTAATTAAAGTCCCCTAATATCACCATTCTATAGCTCTTGCATATCTCTGCGATTTCCCTGCAGATTTGCTCCTTCACCTCCCTCTCACTATTTGGAGGCTGATAGAATACCCCCAATAGCATGATCATACACTTTTTGCTCAACTCTAACCAAATGGATTCTGTCCTTGTCCCCTCAAGAACACTGAATGTGGTAAACCACTGTTTGTATTCCTGTTTGTCCTGTTTGTATTCCACTGTGTACATGCCTGGACATGCCTCGGCTGACTCCTCCCACAGGTCCTAGTATAAAGGTGACTGCTCCCCAGCCCTTAGTATCATGGACCGGTCGACCACGCGAGGCAGACCTCCATTCTGTTGTTAATAAAAGCCTTTAGTTACTCTTCTAACTCTCAGTCTTTTATGAGTAATTGATAGCGCATCAATTTTATTAACAACATTTTTATAATGGAGAAGATCCTCACACCAGCATGCCTGGACTTAGATCATCGGGAGGCGGACTCATCCACCAAGTTTACTCACTGGCTTAAGTGTTTCGAAAAATTCCTGACCGCCTCCGAAGCAATCAAATCGGACGAGGACAAACTGGATGTCCTGACCTCCAAAGTGAACCACCGAGTGTACTCGGTCATCCAAGACGCGACCTCGTACGCGGACGCTATCAAGCTCCTCAAGGACCAGTACACGCGCCCAGTGAACGAAGTGTACGCCAGGCACCTCCTGGGGAGTCGTAAACAACAACCTGGGGAATCGACCGTGGAATACCTTCAGGCACTGTCTGTGCTTGGCCGGGCCTGTGGTTGTAAGGATGTAAAGGCCGCCGTGTACACAGAGGAACTTATCCGGGACGCTTTTGTAGCGGGCCACAGATCCAATTACACCCGACAGCGACTGTTGGAGCAGAGTAACCTCGACCTCAACAAGGCCTCTGAACTCGCACTATCGTTGGATGCAGCCTACCAGGGCATGGATGCCTACTCCTCTGCACCGTGGACGCCGCGGGGAATGACAGCCTGGGACACGGTAGGACCGCCTCATAGCGCCGTGCCACCCCAGCCACACCCCCAACGGCCCAACTACCGCAGCAGTGTCCCAAGGCCAGACAGCAGTGCCCCAAGGCCAGAAATGCTACTTCTGTGGCCAGGCAAAACACCCCAGAGCGCGCTGCCCGGCGAAAAACACGATCTGCTCGGGCTGCGGGAAGAAGGGACACTACGCTAGCGTCTGCAGGGCCAAAGCCACCCCGAACCCCAGCAGCGCCGCGTGTGGGCCATGCGGGCCGCCATCTTGGACCTCCCCGGCCATGTGCGAATCACCGGTACAGCAGCCATTTTGGACGCCTCCAGCCACATGGGGATCATGGACGCCGCCATCTTGGACGACAGCCGGGACGCAGCAGGCCCCCGACACCGCCTCATCTGATACCCGCAGCGACACACCGACCCCTACGCTGGCATCCGTTACACTGGACCAAGCGAGACCGCACCAACTGGCCAGTTCCACAATGGACATTGAGGTAAATGGTCACGATACAATCTGCCTTTTTGACTCTGGGAGCACGGAGAGCTTCATCCACCCCGACACGGTGCGGCGTTGCTCTCTCCCAGTCCTGCCTGCGCAACAGCGGATTTCTATGGCCTCCGAGTCCCAGTCGGCGGACATCGGCGGCTACTGCGTGGTGACACTCGTAGTAGACGGGACCGTGTACGATCATTTTAAACTTCTGGTCCTGCCTGACCTCTGCGCTGCCGTCCTGCTGGGGTTAGATTTTCAGTGCCACCTTAAAAGTGTTACGATGGCGTACGGTGGACCCCTACCCCCACTCACAGTCCGCAGCCAGCAGCTTCCAAACTGCCCGCCGCGCACCAGGTGCAACCTCTCCACACTCAGAGTCACCCCCCACCCACTGTTTGCTAACCTCACCCCCGACTGTAAGCCCATCGCCACAAAGAGCAGGCGATACAGTGCCGGGGACAGGGTTTTCATTAAAACCGAAGTGGAGCGGCTCCTGAAAGAAGGGATTATTGAGGGCAGCACCAGCCCCTGGCGAGCCCAGGTTGTGGTCGTTAAGACCGGCGAGAAGCAGCGCCTGGTCATCGACTACAGCCAGACAATAAATCGCTACACCCTGCTGGACGCCTACCCACTCCCCCGTATAGCTGATATGGTCAACCAGATCGCGCAGTACCGCGTCTTCTCGACCATTGACCTGAAATCAGCGTACCACCAGCTCCCCATCCGCCCCGAGGACCGCCAGTACACTGCCTTTGAGGCAAACGGCCGCCTCTATCACTTCCTTAGGGTTCCCTTTGGCGTCACCAACGGGGTCTCCGTCTTCCAAAGGGAGATGGACCGGATGGTAGATCAAAATGCGTTGCAGGCCACTTTCCCATATCTGGACAATGTGACCATCTGCGGCCGTGACTTGCAGGACCATGACGCAAACCTCGAAAAATTCCTCCGCACCGCCCAACTCCTAAACCTGACATATAACAAGGAGAAGTGCATATTCCGCACAAACCGCCTCGCCATCCTTGGCTGTGTTGTGGAACACGGAGTCATCGGCCCCGACCCCGACCGGATGCGTCCCCTTATGGAACTTCCACTGCCCCAAGGCCCTGAAGAGGTGCCTAGGGTTTTTCTCCTATTACGCCCAGTGGGTCCCCTACTATGCGGACAAGGCCCGTCCGCTGATCAAGTCCACCTCTTTTCCCTTGACGGCAGAGGCCCGCTTAGCCTTCCACCGTATCAAGGAGGACATTGCCAAAGCCACCATGCACGCAGTGGACGAATCCATCCCCTTCCAGGTGGAAAGCGACGCGTCTGACTTTGCCCTGGCCGCTACCCTCAATCAGGCGGGGAGACCCGTGGCCTTCTTTTCACGAACCCTCCAAGGCCCGGAGACCAGACACTCCGCTGTTGAGAAGGAGGCCCAGGCGATTGTGGAGGCTGTGCGTCATTGGAGGCACTACCTGGCCGGAAAACGATTTACCCTGCTCACTGACCAGCGTTCAGTTGCTTTTATGTTTAACAACAAGCAGAGGGGCAAAATCAAAAATGACAAGATCTTGAGGTGGAGAATCGAACTTTCCACCTACAACTACGAGATCTTGTACCGGCCCGGGAAGCTAAATGAACCCCCGGATGCGCTATCGCGTGACACCTGCGCCAGCGCGCAGATCGATAGACTGCGGGCCCTCCACAATGACCTCTGCCACCCGGGGGTCACCAGGTTCTTCCACTTCATCAAGGCCCGCAACCTGCCTTACTCTATTGAGGAGGTCAGGACCATGACCAGGAACTGCCAAGTCTGCGCTGAGTGCAAACCGCACTTTTATAGACCAGACAGGGCCCACCTGATAAAAGCCACTCGCCCCTTCGAGCGCCTGAGCGTTGATTTTAAAGGGCCTCTCCCCTCCTCCGACCGCAATGTGTACTTCCTCAATATTATTGATGAGTACTCCCGTTTCCCGTTCGCCTTCCCCTGCCCGGACATGACCAGTGCCACGGTGATGCGCCATCAATTACTCAAAAGACTGAGGTTGAGCGAGTAACAATCAGGCTTTTATTAACTAAAGAATGAAGGTCTTGTCTCGAGTGGTCGACCCGTCCAGAATACTAAGGGACTGGGAGGTAGTCACTTATATACCTGGAATAGTGGGAGGAGTCAGCCGAGGCATGTCCAGACCTGTACCTAGTGGAATACACATACAGACACAGACAGGTATGACAGTGGCTTACCACATTCACCCCTTGTTTAAAAATGAGTCCGGCGGGGTGAAGTGTATTTAAAAGTTTGTGTATTGGAGTCTCTCCGGAGGTCTTGTCTGCCGCTGTGATCGACGTGGCGACGGCAGGGGTGGTGGAGCTTCCGGCGTCGCGTCCCGTGTAGGCTGGGGCCCTGGAGTGTAGTCCTCGTGGGTGATGGTCCAAGGCGAGCCGGCTGCTGGGGTTGGATATCGGGTCGTGGGGGGGGGGTGGTAATGGGTAGTGGGTTACAGCGGTCCCCGAGGGTGCGAGGTCTCGTATGGAGACTGTGTCCTCCCGCCCGTCCGGGTACGCAATGTAAGCGTACTGGGGGTTGGCGTGGAGGAGGTCGACCCTCTCGACCAGGGGGTCCATTTTATTGGCCCTCACGTGTCTTCTCAGTAGTACCGGCCCTGGGGACGTCAGCCATGGCGGTAACGATGTCCCCGATGTGGACTTCCTTGGGAAGACAAACATTTTCTCGTGAGGGGTGGCATTGGTGGCAGTGCAGAGAAGTGACCGAATCGAGTGGAGCGCATCGGGGAGCACCTCCTGCCAGCGGGAGGTCGGAAGGCCCCTAGACTTTAAGGCTAGTAGGGCGGCCTTCCAAACAGTTGCATTCTCTCTTTCCACCTGTCCGTTCCCCCGGGGGTTGTAACTGGTGGTCCTGCTTGTGGCTATACCCCTAGCGAGCAGGTACTGGCGGAGTTCGTCGCTCATAAACGATGAGCCCCGGTCGCTATGGATATAGCTGGGGAAACCGAACAGGGTGAAGAGGCTGTTCAGAGATTTAATGACCGTGGCACTGGTCATGTCCGGGCAGGGGATAGCAAACGGGAACCGGGAGTACTCGTCAATGATGTTGAGGAAGTACACATTGCGGTCGGAGGAGGGGAGAGGCCCTTTGAAATCGACGCTCAGGCGTTCGAAAGGGCGAGTGGCTTTTATCAGGTGGGCTCTGTCTGGTCTATAAAAGTGCGGTTTGCACTCAGCGCAGACTTGGCAGTTCTTGGTCATGGTCCTGACCTCCTCGATGGAGTAAGGCAGGTTGCGGGCCTTGATGAAGTGGAAGAACCTGGTGACCCCCGGGTGGCAGAGGTCATTGTGGAGGGCCCTCAGCCTATCGATCTGCGCGCTGGCGCAGGTGCCACGCGATAGGGCATCTGGGGGTTCATTGAGCTTCCCAGGCCGGTACAAGATCTCGTAATTGTAGGTGGAAAGTTCGATTCTCCACCTCAAGATCTTGTCATTTTTGATTTTGCCCCTCTGCTTGTTGTTGAACATAAAAGCAACTGAACGCTGGTCAGTGAGCAGGGTAAATCGTTTTCCGGCCAGGTAGTGCCTCCAATGACGCACAGCCTCCACGATAGCCTGGGCCTCCTTCTCGACCGCGGAGTGTCTGGTCTCCGGGCCCTGGAGGGTTCGTGAGAAGAATGCCACAGGTCTCCCCGCCTGATTAAGGGTGGCGGCCAGAGCGAAGTCAGACGCATCGCTTTCCACCTGGAAGGGAATGGATTCGTCCACTGCGTGCATGGTGGCTTTGGCAATGTCTTCCTTGATACGGTGGAAGGCTAAGCGGGCCTCTGCCGTCACGGGAAAAGAGGTGGACTTGATCAGCGGACGGGCTTTGTCTGCATAGTAGGGGACCCACTGAGCGTAGTAGGAAAAAAACCCTAGGCACCTCTTCAGAGCTTTTAGGCAGTGGGGCAGTGGGAGTTCCATAAGGGGACGCATCCGGTCCGGGTCGGGACCGATGATCCCGTGTTCTACAACACAGCCAAGGATGGCGAGGCGGTCTGTGCGGAATATGCACTTCTCCTTGTTATATGTCAGGTTCAGGAGTTGGGCGGTGCGGAGGAATTTCTCGAGGTTTGCGTCATGGTCCTGCAAGTCATGGCCGCAGATGGTCACATTATCTAGGTAAGGGAAAGTGGCCTGCAGCTCGTTTTGATCGACCATCCGGTCCATCTCCCTTTGGAAGACGGAGACCCCGTTGGTAACGCCGAAGGGAACCCTAAGGAAGTGATAGAGGCGGCCGTTTGCCTCAAAAGCAGTATACTGGCAGTCTTCAGGGCTGATGGGGAGCTGGTGGTATGCTGATTTCAGGTCAATGGTCGAAAAGACGCGGTACTGCGCGATCTGGTTGACCATGTCAGCTATGCGGGGGAGTGGGTAGGCGTCCAGCAGGGTGTAGCGGTTTATTGTTTGGCTGTAGTCGATGACCAGGCGTTGTTTCTCGCCGGTCTTAACGACCACAACCTGGGCTCGCCAGGGGCTGGAGCTGCCCTCAATAATCCCCTCCTTCAGGAGCCGTTCCACTTCGGTTTTGATGAAAACCCTGTCCCCGGCACTGTATCGCCTGCTCTTTGTGGCGATGGGCTTACAGTCGGGGGTGAGGTTAGCAAACAGTGGGGGGGTGGGACTCTGAGTGTGGAGAGGTTGCATCTGGTGCGCGGCGGGCAATTTGGAGGCTGCTGGCTGCGGACTGTGAGTGGGGGGAGGGGGCCACCGTATGCCATCGTAACGCTTTTGAGGTGGCACTGGAAATCCAACCCCAGTAGAACGGCAGCGCAGAGGTCGGGCAGGACCAGGAGTTTAAAATTATTGAACACAGTCCCGTCTACTACTAGTGTCACCACGCAGTAGCCGCCAATGTCCGCTGACTGGGACTCGGAGGCCATAGAAATCCGCTGGTGCGCAGGCAGGACTGGGAGAGAGCAACGCCGCACCGTGTCGGGGTGGATGAAGCTCTCTGTGCTCCCGGAGTCAAAAAGGCAGTTTATTGCATGGCCGTTTACCTTAACGTCCATTTTGGACCGAGCTAGCTGGTGCGGTCTCGTTTGGTCCAGCGTCACAGAGGCCAGCGTAGGGGTCGGTGTGTCGCTGCGAGTATCAGATGGGGGGGGGTTGGCGGTCTGCTGCGTCCCGGCTGGTGTCCAAGATGGCGGCGTCCATGATTCCCATGTGGCTGGAGTCGTCCAAGATGGCTGCTGCTGCGGTGGTTCGCACATGGCTGGGGAGGCCCAAGATGGCGGCTCGCACGGCCCACACGCAGCGCTGCTGGCGTTCGGGGTGGCTTTGGCCTTGCAGACGCTGGCGTAGTGTCCCTTTTTCCCGCAGCCCGAGCAGGTCGCATTCTTCGCCGGGCAGCGCGCTCTGGGGTGTTTGGCCTGGCCACAGAAGTAGCATTTCTGGCCTTGGGATACTGCTGTCTGGCTATGGGACACTGCTGCGGTAGTTGGGCCGTTGTTGGGCTGTGGCTGGGGTGGCACGGTGCTATGGGGCTGTCCTACCGTGTCCCAGGTTGTCGTTCCCCGCGGCATCCACGGTGCAGAGGAGTAGGCATCCATGCCCCGGAAGGCTGCGTCCAGCGTTAGTGCGATGTCGGAGGCTTTGTCGAGGGTGAGGTCACTCTGCTCCAGCAGTCGCTGTCGGGTGTAGTTGGACCTGTGGCCCGCTACGAAGGCATCCCGGATCAGTTCCTCCGTGTACTTAGTGGGCGTTACCGCCTTACACCCACAGGCCCGGCCAAGCACGGACAGTGCTTGGAGGTATTCCTCAGTCGATTCCCCAGGTTGTTGCTTGCGACTCCCCAGAAGGTGCCTAGCGTATACTTCGTTCACAGGGCGCGTGTACTGGGTCTTGAGGAGCTGGAGGGCGGCTGTGTACGAGGTCGCGTCCCGGATGACTGAGTACACTCGGTGGTTCACCTTGGAGAACAGGACAGACAGTTTGTCCGCATCCGTTTCGACCGCAGTGGAGGCAGTCAGGAATGTCTCGAAGCACGTGAGCCAGTGAGCAAACTTGGTGGAAGCGTCCGCTTCCCGACTGTCCAGGTCCAGGCATGCTGGTGTGAGGATCTTCTCCATTATAAAAAATTTAGTTAATAAAATTGATGCGCCATCAATTACTCAAAAGACTGAGGTTGAGCGAGTAACAATCAGGCTTTTATTAACTAAAGAATGAAGGTCTTGTCTCGAGTGGTCGACCCGTCCAGAATACTAAGGGACTGGGAGGTAGTCACTTATATACCTGGAATAGTGGGAGGAGTCAGCCGAGGCATGTCCAGACCTGTACCTAGTGGAATACACATACAGACACAGACAGGTATGACAGTGGCTTACCACACACGGTCATTAAATGTCTGAACAACCTCTTCACCCTGTTCGGCTTCCCCAGCTATATCCATAGCGACCGGGGCTCATCGTTTATGAGCGACGAACTCCGTCAGTACCTGCTAACTAGGGGTATTGCCACAAGCAGGACCACCAGTTACAACCCCCGGGGGAACGGACAGGTGGAAAGAGAAAATGCGACAGTTTGGAAGGCCGTCCTGCTAGCCTTAAAGTCTAGGGGCCTTCCAACCTCCCGCTGGCAGGATGTGCTCCCCGATGCGCTCCACTCTATTCGGTCACTGCTCTGCACTGCCACTAACGCCACCCCTCATGAGAAAATGTTTGTCTTCCCAAGGAAGTCCACATCGGGGACATCGCTACCGCCATGGCTGACGTCCCCAGGGCCGGTCCTACTGAGAAGACACGTGAGGACCCATAAAACGGACCCCCTGGTCGAGGGTCGACCTCCTCCACGCCAACCCCCAGTATGCTTACATCGCATACCCGGACGGGCGGGAGGACACAGTCTCCATAAGAGACCTTGCACCCTCGGGGGCCGCAGTAACCCACTACCCACTACCACCCCCCCCCACGATCCGATATCCAGCCCCAGCAGACGGCAGGCCTGGGCCCCGCGACCCGCTCGACATCTACGAGGACGACACGCCTGTGCCACAGCCTACGCTGGACTCGACGCCGGAAACTTCACTACCCCTGCCGTCGCCACGCAGATCACAGCGGCAGACAAGACCTCCGGAGAGACTCCAATACACTAACTTTTAATACACTTCACCCCGCCGGACTCAATTTTAAACAAGGGGTGAATGTGGTAAACCACTGTTTGTATTCCTGTTTGTCCTGTTTGTATTCCACTGTGTACATGCCTGGACATGCCTCGGCTGACTCCTCCCACAGGTCCTAGTATAAAGGTGACTGCTCCCCAGCCCTTAGTATCATGGACCGGTCGACCACGCGAGGCAGACCTCCATTCTGTTGTTAATAAAAGCCTTTAGTTACTCTTCTAACTCTCAGTCTTTTTTGAGTAATTGATAGCGCATCATACCCCCAATAGCATGATCATACACTTTTTGCTCAACTCTAACCAAATGGATTCTGTCCTTGTCCCCTCAAGAACACTGTCTCTTTCCAACACTACAATGTTTTCCTTAATCAGCACTGCCACCCACCTCCCTGTTTTCCTTCCCTATCTTTTCTGAACACCTTGAATATTAAGTGCCCAGTCCTCACCGTTTTTAAGCCACGCTTCCGTTATTGCCACACAGTTAATTGTGCTTGTAGCTCACCACCTTATTCACCACACTTTGTGCGCTTACGTACATGCTTTGTACGTATTATCCATATACATCTTTTTTGCACTGTCTCCAGTGCCTCTATATCCTTTTTGTAATATGGAGACCAGAACTGTACACAGTACTCCAAATGTGGTCTAACCAAGGTTCTGTACAAGTTTAACATAACTTCCCTGCTTTTCAATTCTATTCCTCTAGAAATGAACACCAGTGCTTTTTTTGCATTTTCTATGGCTTTGTTAACTTGTGTTGCTACTTTTAATGATTTGAGAGTGTGTGCCCCATGATCCCTTTGCTCCTCTACCCCACAATCATTTTGTAGTCCGGAGTAGTTTACAGAATATGGTTTTACATCTTCGCTAGCTATTTATTCCATGCTACTTTCAGGATACAGTTGACAATAACATTAATGTGACTATACATTGTATATAAAATATGCTCAAAAATCAGAATGACAATCAATATTAGTCTTATAGTTTGTCATTTAAATTCATTCATGCCAAACATTACAACGGATATGGAGCAGTTAATGATTACTAAATGAGTCATTCACAAGAGCCAAGAGTCTTTGGACAAGATTGCAAAAAATGGGAACCAAATGACCTTAGAGGTGCTTCCTTTTAAAAATTATTTCAGACCTCACAACCAAAGGATTGTGAACCAAATGAAATGTACGTGTTTGACTTTCCAACAAAGTCTACCTTTACATATGGGCAATTTTATTACCACAGCTTAGAAAATTGATAATTGAAAGCTGGTATGTTTTTCTTAGCGTATTCGGTTGTTTTTCCTTTCAAGTTAACCTGCTCTGAACATCACTGCAGAATTAGAGGAGAGAGAATGATTCAGGTTTTGCTGGAGCGGAGCATCTAGAGGTGTGCCCTGTTAATTAGACTTGTTCATGAATCTTTAGGCTTAAAACATTTTTGCCCACAAAGTTGCTGGAAGTACGAGTTGCTAATGGCACAGTGAGGGCAACAGGGCATCTGGGACCTTGGTGAACAACGGGACAAACAGTGCATCTCCTTAACCAATGAGATTAAACGATTGAGAAATAAACAGAGGAAGGACTGAGAGTGGGTGAATTCAGTGCCAAATCAGATACAGACAGAGAAACAATGAGAGGGAAAGAAATATTGGATTAAAAGAGACAGAAAACATAGACAAAGGAAAAGTAAGAAAGAAAACTTACAAATTTGAAATGTTAAAAATCTCCAACAATTTATAACCTGAAGGAATGAGACTCCACACTTAATTGTTTACTTTCTGGGCCTGAAAGGTTGATTGGCAGTCATTAATACGTCGTTAAAAGGGCACTTCCGCTGTTAATTACTAGACTTATCTTTGTGGCAGTTTTAATGGGTCATTAATGTGCAAATAGAGCAACTTTATGTAAATCATAGGGAGGTTAAGGGCAAGATGCCCATTTCATGCAGCTAATGGTGGAGCAGCGCAAATCAATTTGCAATTCACAGGATAATTCTCAATGTTCCTGCTGAGCTGCGTGGCCTGGCGGTCCCGCGCAGACTACTTGCCGGCTTTACAATGGAAAAACCGCGCATGCGCAGAAACTTGAATGGGCTGCACACCCCCAAAAAAAACCCAGAGGGAACACTGGTATCACTTCCTCGCCACAAATTGCTGACCAATTTTTACATTAACAACAGCGTGCGTCGTTCACATGTCCTTTTTTGGTTGCTAAAAAGTCAATGATCAAGCTTTTGTCTGTGGGCTGGACTAGCAGCTCTAGTGCCAAGACATTCTTTGAAACACCTTACAGAAACCAATACTTTTAATCATCATATTCTGACACCCCAAGTATGGAATTTGTGATTTCCCCCCACCTCCTCTTCATTATTGTTTTATTTTACACTTCCCTCGAAAAAAGCCTTAGGATGACAATCTAGACAGCATTCTCATGAAACTTATTTAGAAATGCATCCAGGGAAATCCTTTTAAACACACACCATAATCCAAGTTGTATGCATAAAGTAGTAAGCTAGTCTATAACTGCAGAGAAATTGCACTAACTATTTTAAAGGAATAAAAATGACAGCTGCGAGCCAACCTAAACTCCATTCCACAGTCTGGATGTAATGAGAGAAAGATTCCAGTAGGCAATACTGTTTCTGCACGTTATCCAATGCATACATCAGATCACAGCACTGTAGTAAGTTCAAATTCAAATTTGCAAAAGATATTCAACATCTAGCTCCATTTCCAATGCATAAATACACACAATGAATTGCAAAGGAACAAGTTTATAGATAAAGTAATACTTGCCATGTGAATTTTGTTGTAGACATCCGTTAACCCATCCTTTACAATCAGGTCCTCCAATTTTACACCTCCATAAGTTGGTGTTTCTCTGCCCATTACATATGGTACATTAGACATGCTCTCCATCCCACCAGCAACCATTACTTCCTGAGGTGTAAGGAAAAAACTATTAATATTTACATTCAAAAAAGTACAAAACATGAACAGTGGATTCTTAAAAATGGAAAAGCGTACTTCACCTTACTTTATATATACACTATTTTAGGAATTTTCCCCACTGAGCTTTCAGCTATAATACTGCTTTTACATACCATGTTAGATTTTATAAGTAACCCTACTTGGAAAATAAGTAGGTTAACAACAATTCACTACTATAGAAACCAAATTTTAGATCAGTTAGCAACCAGAACATAAAATAAATTTGTGCAACTTCAGCAATGCATTAAATAAAAGTACCTGATGTCCACACATAAGACTTTGAGCTGCCAGCATGATTGATTTCATTCCAGAGGCACAGACTTTGTTGACTGTTGTTGCAGGTGTGGAGACTGGCATGCCTAAATCAAGAGAAATATGTTTTCCAACTGTCAAAAATCATCCAGAACTTTTAGAATAACTGGTTTCTCTGACACTTGACTAACACAGCTATGGTCAGAGTTTTACTTATGACCCAACCCAAAAGTCTGCTCCATATTCTTCTTCCACCTAGTTATATGAACTGCAGTACATTACCTGCACCAAGGGCAGATTGTCTAGCAGGAGCTTGCCCTGCCCCAGCCTGTAGAACATTGCCCATGTACACTTCTTTCACTTCTTCTGGAGGAATCCCTGTCAATTAAACCAATATATTACTATTATTCACTAAACTCTACTACATATAAATATTTAAATAACTTACACACCAATAGAAAATAAACATTGCATTATGTAAGATTTCAACAGAAAAATTCCTCATATCTTTAGGTCTACAGAAATATGGATTAATCATCAGTGCATAAAAACATTGCAGTAATGCAGTTGACTGATAGTCCAATGTGCTGTGCTAGATCAGTAGGATACAAATTCATCCCTTTTTGCTCTCAGCTATGCCACTGGGGAAAAGTGGAAGCCAGGCACTTCACCATAGAGGGAAGGAAATATTAGAGGAATCATTTCAAACTGCTCTCAAGTACCTCCTATCTTACAAATCAGTACTGAGGTACAGGAAACTTTTGTTTATCCAGAGGTTAAATGTCCGGAAAGCTCTATCTACCGGCAAAATTCAGGAGTCAGTGCAGGTAATTTTTTTTCTTTTCGTTGCTTCTTTTCTCCAGTCCTGGCTCTGCAAGCGTCTCTGTAGCTAAGCAACAGCTTCAGCTAGACGCTTGCAAGTTGTGCTGACTGTTTTGAAGCTGTTGGCTAAGCAACAGGGTTTGTTGCTTCACACGGAGCTCTGAGCTCCGTATGCTTTAACATTAGCGCTGGTTTCTACGGCAGTTTTGATCTAACGGCACCAGCTCGGTCCCGTCGGTGCCAGGATACCAGAAAGTTTCCTGTACTGGAGAAAAATGCATTGCGTTATGCACTTCATCTTTAAAAAAAGGTAATAAACTTGGCAAATTACATTTTTTAAACCAAAGAATCTATAAACAATTGTCGCACTATACTAACATTTGAAAAACCACATGGTTACTGAAATGGTATCCCAATGTAAGCTTGATGCTGATTTTGCCCAAAGACCACTGATGGTTTGATATGTGAATTTCTACATCACATTTTTCTTGTTAAGCTTCCTAGCATCAAATGTCATTTATGAAAGTCTCTTGCTCGAGTCTTACTATGGATATTCAAGCCAAAACAGATAATGAAGTTTCTGTGAACTCTATTTTGCACAGTGAAACACAAGCAAGTCAATACTCTCATTTGTTGTTGTTATTTGTTAGTTAAACTGTATAAATTACTTAGCATGTATTGGGGTTCTGTTACAATTTGCAGTATAAATCAGGGCCACCACCAAACATCATGAACGCATGTTGGTGACTACATGGCATCACGTTAGCACAGGTAGAGAACTTCAGAAACTGGAATGGGGAAAAAATGCTATTTAGCTCACAAACAACTTCCATCTCCCTCATATCATCTTACCTATATCCGTCTACTTTTTTGCTTGAACATAAAGATATATTTTGAAAAATGCTTCAGCTGAGTCTACAGTTACTGCACTATATGGTGGTCTATTCTATTAATTAATTTGAAGTAGTTACTTCTCAAATTACATTTAAGTCACTTCTTACTTTACATCTTAATTTTTTTCTGCCAGTCCAGCATTATGAAGTTCTCAATTTTATCTTACCAATTTTCCTTCTATAAATGCATTTTCATTTTTACCTTGTAGCTCTATTCTGCAAAAAAGGGCAACTAAAGCTGAAGGAAATGTTTTTAATTCAATGAAGAACAGGAGATACACTCATACCTGCTCTTTCAATGGCAGCTCTTATCGAAATTGAACCAAGCTGAGTCACTGTTAATGAAGACAGACATCCCTTAAATGATCCAATGGGGGTTCTGGCTGCACTTACAATGACCACCTCCTATAGTTTAAAAAATATTGAAGTCTGGTATTAATACAGATGTTCAATTGTAACTGAAATTTTAAATGAAGTAGACTTAATGTATTCTGTACCTTAGAAAGTACTTTTATACAATTATATACTGATATGTCAGCTATTTAAGGCAGTGAATAATGGAGCCATAATAAAATGATAGTAGGTTTGATTTCCTGTCCGAATTGTTAGCTGATCTTAGCTGAGCAGTGGTAGAGGAGGTGTAATCGGCCTCAGTGCCCCTTGGTTACAAGGGGCAAAATCAGCCAGGGTTCTCACTCCTGATTATTGTCCAGTAACCCCGGTTGGAAAGGGCACGTGAATGCATATCAGGCACGGGCAAGATCTGTTTCAGCTGTAATGATCTAACGCAGTCAAATAGGCTGTCGACACTGTGTCACACATAAAGATTAGCCATTTGGGAAAGGTATTGGAGTACCCAGAGAACTATACCCCAAGGCCATCCTGTCAGCTGAGTAGATCACTCAATCTAAAATTCCTTCTCTAAAGCCCGCCGACTCCCCTACCCCCCCCCCTCCCCCCCTCCTCCCTCCCGTCTCCCCCCCCCCTCCTCCCGTCTCCCCCTCCTCCCTCCCCTCCTCCCGTCTCCCCCTCCTCCCTCCCCTCCTCCCGTCTCCCCCTCCTCCCTCCCCCCCGTCTCCCCTCCTCCCTCCCGTCTCCCCCTCCTCCCGTCTCCCCCTCCTCCCGTCTCCCCCTCCTCCCGTCTCCCCCTCCTCCCGTCTCCCCCTCCTCCCGTCTCCCCCTCCTCCCTCCCCCCCGTCTCCCCCCCTCCCTCCCGTCTCCCCCGTCTCCTCCCTCCCGTCTCCCCCCTCCCCTCGCCCCCTCCCCCCCTCCTCCCCCCCCGTCGCCCCCTCCCCCCCTCCCTCCCCCCGTCGCCCCCTCCCCCCCCTCCCTCCCGTCTCCCCCTCCCTCCCGTCTCCCCCTCCCCCCCTTCTCCCTCCCTCCCGTCTCCCCCTCCCCCCCTCCCTCCCTCCCGTCTCCCCCTCCCCCCCTCCCTCCCTCCCGTCTCCCCCTCCCCCTCCCCCCCTCCCTCCCCCTCCCTCCCGTCTCCCCCCCTCCCATCTCCCCCTCCCCCCCTCCCTCCCGTCTCCCCCCCTCCCATCTCCCCCTCCCCCCTCCCCCCCGTCGCCCCCTCCCTCCTCCCCCCCGTCGCCCCCTCCCCCCGTCTCCCCCTCCCCCCCGTCTCCCCCTCCCCCCCGTCTCCCCCTCCCCCCCCCTCCCGTCTCCCCCCCTCTCCCTCCCCCCTCTCTCTCTCTCTCCCCCCCTCTCCGACCCCCCTCCCTCTCCCCCCACCCCCTCTCCCTCTCCCCCTCTCCCACCTCCCTCCCTCTCTCCCTCTCCCGTCTCCCTCCTCCCCCCGTCTCCTTCCCTCACCCCCCCTCTCCCTCCCTCACCCCCCCTCTCCCCCCCTCCTCACCCCCCTCCCCTCTCCCCCCTCCCTCCCCCCTTCCTCCCCCCCCTACTCCCACCCCCTCCCCCCTCCTCCTCCCACCTCCTCCCCCCACCCCCCTCCCCCCCTCCCTCTCGCCCCCCCCTCCTCTCGCCCCCCCTCCCTCCCGTCTCCCTCCCTCCCGTCTCCCTCCCTCGCCCCCCCTCCCTCCCGTCTCCCTCCCTCGCCCCCCCTCCCTCCCGTCTCCCTCCCTCTCCCTCCCACTCCCTCCCGTCTCCCCCCACTCCCTCTCCCCCCCACTCCCTCCCGTCTCCCTCCCTCTCCCCCCCCCTCTCCCTCCCGTCTCCCTCCCTCTCCCCCCCGTCTCCCTCCCTCTCCCCCCTCCCCCCCTCCCTTCTCCCGTCTCCCCCCCTCCCTCAACTTCACCCCCTCCCTCCCTCCCTCTCCCGTCTCACTCCCCCTCTCGTCTCTCCCCCTCCTCGCCCCCTTCCCCCCCCTCTCCAATTCCCCAGTCTCCCTCCCCCCCCAATTCCCCTCCCCCCCCTCCCCAATCTCCCTCCCCCCTCCCCAATCTCCCTCCCCCCTCCCCAATCTCCCTCCCCCCCCTCCTCCCCCCCCTCCCCAATCTCCCTCCCCCCCCTCCCCCCAATCTCCCTCCCCCCCTCCCCAATCTCCCTCCCCCCCCTCCCCAATCTCCCTCCCCCCCCTCCCCAATCTCCCTCCCCCCCTCCCCAATCTCCCTCCCCACCCTCCCCAATTCCCCAATCTCCCTCCCCAATTCCCCAATCTCCCTCCCCCCCCTCCCCAATTCCCCAATCTCCCTCCCCAATTCCCCAATCTCCCTCCCCCCCTCCCCAATTCCCCAATCTCCCTCCCCCCTCCCCAATTCCCCAATCTCCCTCCCCCCCTCCCCAATCTCCCTCCCCACCCTCCCCAATTCCCCAATCTCCCTCCCCAATTCCCCAATCTCCCTCCCCCCCTCCCCAATTCCCCAATCTCCCTCCCCAATTCCCCAATCTCCCTCCCCCCCTCCCCAATTCCCCAATCTCCCTCACCCCCTCCCCAATTCCCCAATCTCCCTCCCCCCCTCCCCAATCTCCCTCCCCCCCTCCCCAATCTCCCTCCCCAATTCCCCAATCTCCCTCCCCAATTCCCCAATCTCCCTCCCCCCCTCCCCAATCTCCCTCCCCCCCCTCCCCAATTCCCCAATCTCCCTCCCCCCCTCCCCAATTCCCCAATCTCCCTCCCCCCCTCCCCAATTCCCCAATCTCCCTCCCCCCCTCCCCAATTCCCCAATCTCCCTCCCCCCCTCCCCAATTCCCCAATCTCCCTACCCCCCCCTCCCCAATTCCCCAATCTCCCTCCCCCCCTCCCCAATTCCCCAATCTCCCTCCCCCCCTCCCCAATTCCCCAATCTCCCTCCCCCCCTCCCCAATTCCCCAATCTCCCCCCCCCCACAATCTCCCTCCCCCCCAATCTCCCTCCCCCCCTCCCCAATCTCCCTCCCCCCTCCCCAATTCCCCAATCTCCCTCCCCCCAATTCCCCAATCTCCCTCCCCCCAATCTCCCTCTCCCCAATCTCCCTCTCCCCAATCTCCCTCTCCCCAATCTCCCTCTCCCCAATCTCCCTCTCCCCAATTCCCCCTCTCCCCAATTCCCCAATCTCCCTCCCCCCCAATTCCCCAATCTCCCTCCCCCCAATTCCCCAATCTCCCTCCCCCTAATTCCCCAATCTCCCTCCCCCCAATTCCCCAATCTCCCTCCTCCCCAATTCACCAGTCTCCCTCCCCAATTCACCAGTCTCCCTCCCCAATTCACCAGTCTCCCTCCCCAATTCACCAGTCTCCCTCCCCCTCCCCAATTCACCAGTCTCTCTCTCTCCCCCCCAATTCCCCAGTCTCTCTCTCTCCCCCCCAATTCCCCAGTCTCTCTCCCCCCCCAATTCCCCAGTCCCCCAGTCTCTCTCTCTCCCCCCCAATTCCCCAGTCTCTCTCTCCCCCCCCCCAATTCCCCAGTCTCCCTCTCTCCCCCCCAATTCCCCAGTCTCCCTCTCTCCCCCCCCAATTCCCCAGTCTCCCTCTGTCCCCCCAATTCCCCAGTCTCTCTCTCCCCCCCACAATTCCCCAGTCTCCCTCTGTCCCCCCCCAATTCCCCAGTCTCTCCCCCCCCCAATTCCCCAGTCTCTCTCCCCCCCAATTCCCCAGTCTCTCTCCCCCCCAATTCCCCAGTCTCTCTCTCTCCCCCCCAATTCCCCAGTCTCCCTCTCTCCCCCCCAATTCCCCAGTCTCCCTCTGTCCCCCCCAATTCCCCAGTCTCTCTCCCCCCCCCAATTCCCCAGTCTCTCTCTCTCCCCCCCAATTCCCCAGTCTCTCTCTCTCCCCCCCAATTCCCCAGTCTCCCTCTCTCCCCCCCAATTCCCCAGTCTCCCTGTCCCCCCCAATTCCCCAGTCTCCCTCTCCCCCCAATTCCCCAGTCTCCCTCTGTCCCCCCCAATTCCCCAGTCTCCCTCTGTCCCCCCCAATTCCCCAGTCTCCCTCTGTCCCCCCCAATTCCCCAGTCTCTCTCTCCCCCCCAATTCCCCAGTCTCTCTCTCCCCCCCAATTCCCCAGTCTCTCTCTCCCCCCCCCCAATTCCCCAGTCTCCCTCTGTCCCCCCCAATTCCCCAGTCTCCCTCTGTCCCCCCCAATTCCCCAGTCTCCCTCTCTCCCCCACCAATTCCCCAGTCTCCCTCTCCCCCCCCCAATTCCCCAGTCTCCCTCTCTCCCCCCCCCCCCAATTCCCCAGTCTCCCTCTCTCCCCCCCAATTCCCCAGTCTCCCTCTCTCCCCCCCAATTCCCCAGTCTCCCTCTGTCCCCCACAATTCCCCAGTCTCCCTCTCCCCCCCCCAATTCCCCAGTCTCCCTCTGTCCCCCACAATTCCCCAGTCTCCCTCTGTCCCCCCCAATTCCCCAGTCTCCCTCTCTCCCCCACCAATTCCCCAGTCTCCCTCTCCCCCCCCCAATTCCCCAGTCTCCCTCTCTCCCCCCCCCCCAATTCCCCAGTCTCCCTCTCTCCCCTCCAATTCCCCAGTCTCCCTCTCTCCCCCCCAATTCCCCAGTCTCCCTCTGTCCCCCACAATTCCCCAGTCTCCCTCTCTCCCCCCCAATTCCCCAGTCTCCCTCTGTCCCCCACAATTCCCCAGTCTCCCTCTCTCCCCCCCAATTCCCCAGTCTCCCTCTCTCCCCCCCAATTCCCCAGTCTCCCTCTCCCCCCAATTCCCCAGTCTCCCTCTCTCCCCCCCAATTCCCCAGTCTCCCTCTGTCCCCCACAATTCCCCAGTCTCCCTCTCTCCCCCCCAATTCCCCAGTCTCCCTCTCTCCCCCCCAATTCCCCAGTCTCCCTCTGTCCCCCACAATTCCCCAGTCTCCCTCTCTCCCCCCCAATTCCCCAGTCTCCCTCTCTCCCCCCCAATTCCCCAGTCTCCCTCTGTCCCCCCATTTCCTCTGTCTCCCTCTCTCCCCCCCATTTCACCTCTCTTTCACCCCCCCATCCCCTCTCTTTCTCCCCCCCATCCTCATTCCCCAGTCTCCACCTCTCCCCCAACCCGAGGCCCCACAATTTCCGACTAACCGCCCACTCCCCAGGCTGGTCGTGGCTCTCTGCGGATGACAGCACTGAGCAGTTGATGACAAGCTCCATAGAAAAGGCAGAAAATTATTCTGCTTAAAATTAATGCGGTTTAACCTTGTTCTGACTCCCGACGTCAAGCTAACTGTTAGTCATTATTTGCAGTACCTCACAGTGTCTATTTTTCCTGTGGGCACACTGCCGTGGGAAATTTAAATCACTCATCTCCCGGGCTGCTGGAGCCAGTGCTTAGGATAGGAACCCCCATTTCCCAGGAGGTTGGGAACCCTGTGGTGGAGTGAGATGTGACGTTGCACGGTGCAGTTCCCAGCTTCTGTGGAATGGGGAGTTCTTTACCCAGCAACCATAGTGGCAGATCCCTGGTATAGTGCCATACAACCATTCAATCCCAGAGGTAGAGCAGTTTCTCTGCCACTATGGATGCTAGGTAAAGAGATCTCCATTCCACAAAAGCTGTTACTTTCACCTGCTACTGCCTCGCACCTTACCTGTGTGTCCTGTTTTTTAAAGTTGTAAACGAGCTTGGTGCATTGAAGGCTATCCGTAGTTCATCATTCGCAAAGTCATGAGAGTCATTACGGCACAGGAGGAGGCCATTTGGCCCTTCGAGTCCATGCCGGCTCTCTGTAGAGCAATACAGTTAGTTCCATTCCCCTGCTCTATCCCCGTAGCCCTGCAAGTTTATTTCCCTCAAGTGCCTATCCAATTTCCTTTTGAAATCATTGATCATCTCCACTTCCACCATCCTCGTCAGCAGTTGAGTTCCAGGTCATAGAAACATAGAAGATAGGAGCAGGAGTAGGCCACTCGGCCCCTCGAGCCTGTTCCGCCATTCAATGAGATCATGGCTGATCATCCAAACTCAGTACCCTGTCCCTGCCTTCTCCCCATATCCCTTGATCCCTTTAGCCTTAATATATCTAACTCCTTCTTGAATATGTTTAATGAATTGGCCTCAACTGCCTTGTGTGGTAGAGAATCCCACATGTTCACCAATCTCTGGGTGAAGAAATTCCTCCTCATCTCTGTCCTAAATGGCCTACCCCTTATCCTTAGACTGTGACCCCTGGTTCTGGACTCCCCTGCCATCTAGGAACGGCCTTCCTGCATCTAGTCTGTCTAGTCCTGTTAGAATTTTATAAGTTTCAATGAGATCCTCTCTCATTCTTCTAAACTCTAGCGAATATAAGCCTAATCAACCCAATCTCTCCTTATACGTCATTTCTTACATCCCAGGTATCAGTCTGGTGAATCTTCGCTGCACTCTCTCCATGGCAAGAACATCCTTCTTCAAATAAGGTGACCAAAACTGCACACAATACTCATGGTGTGGTCTCACCAAGGCCCTGTACAACTACAGCAAGACATCCTTGCTCCTGTACTCGAATCCTCTTGCTATGAAGGCCAACATACCATTTACCTTCTTAACCGCCTGCTGCACCTGCATGCTTACCTTCAGTTGCACTTCCCCTTCTCCCAATCTATTGCCGTTCAGATAATAATCTGTCTTCCTGTCCTCTCGCTGTGTAAAAAAGTTCTTCCTCACATCCCCCCTGTATCTCTTAGTCAAAACCTTAAATCTGTGTCCCCTAGTCCTTGTACCATCAGCTAATGGGAACAGCCTTTCTCTGTCTACCTTATCCAAACCCGTCATAATCTTGTACACCTCTATCGAATCTCCCTCAACCTCCTTTGCTCCAAAGAGAACACCACCAACTTATCCAACCTAACCTTGTAGCTAAAATCCCTCATCCCTGGAACCATTCTGGTAAATCTCATCTGCACCCTCTCAAGGACCTTCACATCCTTCCTAAAGTGTGGTGACCAGAACGGGATACAATACTCTAGTTGGCCGTGGTTTCAAGGTGCAGCGCAAGTTATTTGGGACTGTCAACAAGTGTCCATTTTTTGGGGATGTCGTTTGTACAGGTTTTATTGTATATTTAATCATTTTGTAATCGTCACAGAATACTGTGTACACTTCTAGTAAAATATTCTAATCTATAAACTCTAAGATTAAATCTTTAAAAAAAAAAGTTTTGAAGTGCATTGTACTTACATTTAATGTGGGTCCAGATGAATATCCCCTGTGCCTACATTTTGCAAGCTGGGATAAAACACATTGCAGTACATTAAAGAAAACTGAGGTTATAACTACATAGTACATTAAGATCCAGTACAGCAAGACCTTCTATCCAATAACACATCCCTATCTAATAAGTTTTAGTTTCTTTTAGACTTATGATTTAGTGCATATCAATTCGGAATATTAATTTTCCCTTTTTGATTGAATCAATGAAATGATTGATGATAGGGAGCCATAAGACCAGCTCCTTTGTGTTATTCAGTCTAATGGACTATATTGTTGACAATATCAAAGTCCAAACTACAGAAGAATACTGAATTTTTAAAAAATGTTTTGACAACCTTTTGGCATTGGTGTCTGTTGTTAGCTTAATCTTTTGAGCATTTGAGGGCAGATTTCAAAACCTAAATAAATAAAAATCGCAACTTGTTTATTTTATCCCAAGATCACTATCAACTAAGCTTCTATTGAAGCCTCAAAAAAATCTGCCAGCACCCGATCCTCAACATCTTTTTAACTGATCAAACAAAATGGACAACTGTGGGTAGTCTGCAGCCAACATCAAATTGGGTCAATGCAAAGTCTTTTTTTAAAATTCGTTCCTGGGATGTGGGCGTCTCTGGCAAGGCCAGCATTTATTGCCCATCCCAAATTGCCCTCGAGAAAGTGTTGATGAGCTGCCTTCTTGAACCACTGCAGTCCTTGTGGTGAAGGTACACCCACAGTGCAGTTAGGGAGGGAACTCCAGGATTTTGATCCAGCAACGATGAAGGAACAGCGATATATTTCCAAGTCAGGGTGGTGTGCAACTTGGAGGTGGTGGTGCTCCCATGTAACTGCCGCCCTTGTCCTTCTAGGTGGTACAGGTCGCTGATTTGGGAGTTGCTGCAGTGCATCTTGTAGATGGTAGACACTGCAGCCATGTTGCACCAGTGGTGAAGTGAATGTTTAAGGTGGTGGATAGGATGCCAATCAAGCGGGTGACTTTGTCTTGGATGGTGTCGAGCTTCTTGAGTATTGTTGGAGCTGCGCACATCCAGGCAAGTGGAGAGTATTCCATCATACTCCCAACTTGTGCCTTGCAGATGGTGGAAAGGCTTTGGGGAGTCAGGAGAGACATTCACCGCGGAATACCCAGCCTCTGACCTGCTCTTGTTGCCACAGTATTTATGTGGCTGGTCCAGTTAAGTTTCAGGTCAATGGTAACCCGCAGGATGTTGCTGGTGGGGGATTTGGTGATGGTAATGCCGTTGAATGTCAATGGACGGTGGTTAGACTCTCGCTTGTTGGAGGTAGTCATTGCCTGGCACTTAAGTGGCAAGTAACATTTGCGCCACACATCAGCCCAAGCCTGAATGTCATCCAGGTCTTGCTGCATGCGGGCATGGACAGCTTCATTATCTGAGGAGTTGCAAATGGAACTGAACACTGTGCAATCATCTTCAAACATCACCACTTCTGACCTTATGGAGGGAAGGTCATTGATGAAGCAGCTGAAGATGGTTGGGCTGAGGACACTGCCTTGAGGAACTCCTGCAGCGATGTCCTGGGGCTAAGAAGATTGACCTCCAACAACCACAACCATCTTCCTTTGTGCTAGGTATGACTCTAGCAAATGAAAAGTTATTGGTGAGTAAGTGCCGCTTGATAGCACTGTCGATGACACCTTCCATCACTTTGCTAATGATTGAGAGTAGACTGATGGGGCGATAATTGGCCAGATTGGATTTGTTCTGATTTTTGTGGACAGGACATACTCTAGCGAAGATTTTTTGACTTTTACAACATTCTTCTGGCATTTGATATGAAGGAAGTTCATGACACAACTATTATAAATGTAAGGTTTAGGTTTATATCTGGAACAAAAGTCATATTACTTCATAATGGTGGATCACTGAGTCTAAATGTCTTGTGACCAAAGATGGTGCAATAATAACTGCTGTATTCAACAGACAGCTGGTTATTAGGCAGAGGTCAGAGAGAAATGTTTACCTTTCAATGTGCCAAACAAATGCTTTCTTGTTTCATGCTTTATTATATTTTTACTAGCTGGGGATTGAAGATCATTTCTTTGGTCATTTCTCATTCCAAAGTTGTTAGTGGACATATAGCTACTATACCTTTTTCCATGTGGGAAAGACAAATTAACCCTTTCAGTACCGAATATTAGCTTTTTCATACACAGAAGTATGTATATTTACTGACATTAACTTTCTTTAAAATTCTTGTGCTATTTAAAAAAGAGGTCAACAGTCTTTACTTCTCACACTACAACCTACACAGCTGCTCCAGGGCTCAAAACCAGTAACAGCCCTTGAAATTTAAATCAAACTCACTTGGTAAATGCAGCATGTATTTGAGCCATACATGCCAGAAGATCCCAGGTTCAATTCCTACTCAATTCTGGAGTTAGCTGAACTTAGCTATAGTGGCAGTGGAGAGACAATAATTGGTCTCGGCACATCTGGGTTGGGAGGGGGGAAATCAGCCACATTTCCAGTTTTCGATCACTATCCACTGACCCCCGACTAGAAAGTGCATTTGTGTGGATATCATGCAGAATTAGGTTTGAATGTGACAACCCACAGTTGAACAGCCTGCTGACACACACCATCGAGGATCACATATGACTAATGATCACTTAGTGAGGTACCAAAGGGCCTGCAGCCCCCATGAAGATGTACTCCAACAAGATTCAGGACGAGGAGGAAAAAACTTGGAAAATAAATAAAACTAACAAGTGAACACTGACTTGTGACATAAAAACAGAACATGCTGGAAATACTCAGCAGGTCAGGCAGCATCTGTGGGGAGAGAAACAGAGTTAATGTTTCAGACCTTTCATCAGAACTGGAAAAAGTTAGAGATATAACAGATTTAATTAAGCAAGTGCAATGGCAGGGGGAGGGGAGGAAAGAACAAAAGGGAAGGTCTGAGATAGGGTGGAAGGCAGGAGAGATTAAATGACAAAAGGTATGAAAGTACAAAGCAAAAGATGATAGTAATGGGACAAGTAAAGAAACAAAAGATGGGTCTAGAAGAGGTGTAAATGGTTATAGCAGAATCATCAACATCTGCCATCTGAAAAAATAGGGGCAGAGTTATGGTCTGAAATTTATGAACTTGATGTTGAGTCCAGAAGGCTGTAAAGCACCTAATAGAAAGATGAGGTGCTGTTTCTCGAGCTTACATTGAGCTTCGTTGGAACAGTGTAAGAGGCTGAGGACAGAGAGGTCAGAGTGGGAGTGGAGCAGAGAATTAAAGTGAAAGGCGACCAGAAGCTCAGGGTCACACTTGCGGACTGAACGGAGGTGTTCCGCAAAGCGGTCACCCAATCTGTGCTTGGTCTTTCCAATGTAGAGGAGACTGAATCGTGAGCAGCGAATACAGTATACTAAATTGCAAGAAGTACAAGTAAATCGCTGTTTCACCTGGAAGGAGTGTTTGGGGCACTGGACTGTGGGAAGGAAGGAGGTAAAAGGGCAGGTGTTACATCTCCTGCGCTTGCACGGGAAGGTGCCGTGCGAAGGGGAGGGGGTGTTGGGGGTGATTGAGGAGTGGACTGGGTGTCGCAGAGGGAGCGATCCCTTCAGAATGCTGAAAGGGATGGGGAGGGGAAGATGTGTTTGGTGATGGAATCATGCTGGAGGTGGCGGAAATGGCAGAGGATGATCCATTGAATGTGGAGGCTGGTGGGGTGAAAGAGGAGGACAAGGGGAACTGTATTGTGGTTCTGGGAGGGAGGGGAAGGGGTGAGAGCAGAAGTGCGGGAAATAGAACGGACACGGTCGAAGGCCATCTCAACCACAGTAGAGGTGAATCCTCGGTTGAGGAAAAAGGAAGACATATCAGAAGCACTAGTATGGAAGGTGGCATAGTCAGAACAGAGGCAGAGAAACTGGGAGAATGGAATAGAATAGAGTCCTTATGGAAGCAGGGTGAGAGGAAGTGCAGTCCAGGTAGCTGTGAAAGTCAGTGGGCTTATAGTGGATGTTTGTCGATAGCGTGACATATTTAAAATGTTAAACTGTTAATCTGCCCTTTCCCTTTAAACCCACTGCTCAGTGGGAGGTGCTCTAAATAAACGTTGAAGCAACCAGAGGATTATTGTTTGTTGGATGTTTCTCAGGATTGACAGTCACTTGGCTCCTTGTGACCTCAAAAATCAGAAAAGAGGGAAATAACTATGTCTCTCTTTTTCTAATTTTTTTTAAAGATAATTATTGTGCTTTCCTGATATTTTGTTTTAAGAGTGGCTGCCGTTCATCGGTCCAGCAGTTTTGATTAAGGATCCTCACCTAAAACTGAACTGGTCTGTTCTCGCCACAGATGCTGATTGACTGATTGGGACGTTTCCAGCATTTAAAAAAAGTCAACTGAACTTTGCTCTTCACGTCACGTGTCCACTATTTATCAACCTAATGAAGACTGGACAAGTGACCCTCGGCTCGGTTTTTCTGACACGTATACAAGTCACTGTTAAAGAACATTTGTTTAAATGGGTTTGCATCAGTTACTCTCCTAACATTTTTCTCCATACTGACAGCCATGCACAAGCTATCATTTTATCAGAGCTCAATAGCGCCCGGTGTATCTGAATTCACATCAACGGGAGCCCTGACCGTGTCCCGATCGACCTCGACAGAAAACCTCACAGCCGAACCCACACCGTGTCGCCCGCCTCTCAACTAACCGGGCACTGATTACTCACCAGCAGCCACAACACACTGCCACTTCGCGGAGCTCGCAAGTTGGTTAAAGGAGCAAATCGAGCAGCAGCCATTGCGAACAAGCTTCAACCCTCCTCACCTTGAGCACCCTTACTCAAAGCACCAATCACAAGCGAGCAGATTCACCATCCAATCACGAGCTGGGCTGGCGGGAGGTGGGTGCTCGAGCTGCAATGCCTTCTGGGAGTTGTAGTCGCGAATGGAGGACTTAATAAAGTAGGCAGAGTCCCAGTACTGGAAGCTTTTACATGCAGTAATGCCAACCCCACCAGCTCATAAATCAAGGGACAAATTCTTAAAAATCATGAGATTTGGTATAGAAATCATGAGTTGTTATTTTTTTCAAACATAAACCTATATGATTGGACAAAGCAAATTGGCAAAAGGAAGCGTTCTTAGAGTGTATACGGGATGGTTTCTTGGAACAATACGTTGTGGAACCAACCAGGGAGAAGACTATTTTAGATCTGGTAATGTGTAACGAGGCAGAGCGGGGTATAAAAGTCCCCAGAGACCAGGTAAGGTCTCACAGTGTCGGCGGGAAACCTGAGCGGCAGAGCGGGGTATAAAAGTCCCCAGAGACCAGGTAAGGTCTCACAGCGTCGGCGGGAAACCTGAGCGGCAGAGCGGGACATAAAAGTCCCCAGAGACCAGGTAAGGTCTCTCAGTGTCGGCGGGAATCCTGAGCGGCAGAGTGGGGTATAAAAGTCCCCAGAGACCAGGTAAGGTCTCACAACGTCGGCGGGAATCCTGAGCGGCAGAGCGGGGTATAAAAGTCCCCAGAGACCAGGTAAGGCGTACCAGTCTCTGAACTCGGAGGGAAGGAGAGAGGTAAAAAGTAATCCAAGTGTGACGTCACCAGAAAGCGGGTAAGTGATTGGTTGGTGAGTATTTCTCCCTTTTAAGCTTAAATCTCTCTGGTTTATAGTTTCTAAGGTGTGATATACACCATCTAGAATCGGGGCAGAGGATATTTAAGAATAATATTAATAAATTTAATTAATTACATAGAATGGGAGATCAGGCGATGTGTTGCTGCTGCAATATGTGGGAGCTGGTGAACACCATTGATGCTCACGGTGATCATATTTGCAGTAAGTGTTGGCTGCTCGAGGAACTCCGGCTCCATGTTGAAGAGCTGGAGACCGAGCTTCAAACACTGAGACACATCAGGGAGGGGGAGAGTTACCTGGACTCTGTGTATCACGAGGTAGTCACACCAATTAGATTAATTAATTCAGATGTAGTCCGTGGCCAGGGTCAGGATGGTGTGACTAGAAGTGAGGCAGGTACGGGGATCCAGGAGGTAGTGTTGGAGGAGCCGCAGCCCTTGCACTTGTCCAACAGGTTCGAGGCTCTTACTCCCTGTGGGGCAGGAGCAGGGACTGCAGGGAGGATGAGCAACCTGGCCACAGCACCGTGGAGCAGGGGGCCATTCAAGTGGGGGGAGTTAAAAGAAATGTTGTAGTGGTAGGGGATAGTATCGTTAGGGGGATAGATAGAGTTCTTTGCAGCCGAGAGCGAGAGTCCCGAAGGCTGTGTTGCCTGCCCGGTGCCAGGGTTAAGGACATCTCCTCTGGATGGGAGAGAAACTTGGAGTGGGAGGGGGAGGATCCAGTTGTCGTGGTCCATGTTGGTACCAACGACATAGATAGGACAAGGAAGGAGGTTCTGCTGAGGGAGTTTGAGCAGCTAGGGGCCAAATTAAAAAGCAGAACCACAAGGGTATTACCTGAGCCACGAGCGAATTTGGCTAGGACAAATAAAATTAGAGAGTTAAATGCGTGGCTCAAAGACTGGTGTGGGAGAAATGGGTTTTGCTTCCTGGGACACTGGCACCAGTACTGGGGCAGGAGGGAGCTGTTCCGTTGGGACGGGCTTCACTTGGCCAGTGCTGGGACTAGAGTCCTGGCGGATCATATAACTAGGGCTGTAGAGAGGGCTTTAAACTAACTAGTGGGGGGGAGGTTCCTAGAGAGCAAATAATAAAAATGACAACAGAGAAGGTAATAGACTTAGGTAGCAGTGGGGAAATTAAAAACCAGAGCGTGTCAGGAAGGGGCAGAAGGTATGGAGTAAAAGGTAAAGTAATAAAAAGGGCAAAAGCAGGAACTAAGTGTCACAAAACATCTTTGAAAGTTCTCTATCTGAATGCACGTAGCATTCGTAACAAAATAGATGAGTTAATGGCACAAATAACTACATATGGGTATGATCTTGTGGCCATTACAGAAACATGGCTGCAGGGTGACAATGCCTGGGAATTAAACATACCAGGTTATTTAACGATCAGGAAGGACAGGCAGGAAGGAAGGGGAGGTGGGGTGGCTATGTTAATAAAGGAAGGAATCACTAATACAGAGAAATGATATTGGGTCAAAAGATCAGGATAATGAAACAGTTTGGGTGGAGGTAAGGAATAATAAGGGGAAAAAAACACTAGTGGGCGTAGTCTATAGGCCTCCGAACAGTGGCAACTCTGTTGGACGGAGTATCAATCAGGAAATAGTGGAGGCTTGTAATAAGGGAACATCTATAATTATGGGGGATTTCAACTATCATATTAATTGGACAAATCAAATTGGGCAGAGCAGCCTTGAGGATGAGTTCATTGAGTGTATTAGGGATGGGTTTCTTGAGCAGTATGTAACTGAACCGACCAGGGGGCAAGCAACCTTAGATCTGGTCCTGTGTAACGAGACGGGATTAATTAAAAATGTCCTAGTAAAGGATCCCCTTGGAATGAGTGACCATAACATGGTTGAATTCCATATTCAATTAGAGGGTGAGAAGGTTGGATCTCAAACAAGCGTGCTAAGCTTGAATAAAGGAGACTATGAAGGTATGAGAGCGGAATTGAGTAGAGTGGATTGGGAAAATAGATTAAAGGGTAAGACGATACATGATCAGTGGTGTACATTCAAGGAGTTATTTTACAACTTCCAAAAAATATATATTCCACTGAGAAGAAAAGGGTGTAAAAGAAAAGACAGCCATCCGTGGCTAAGTAAAGAAATTAAGGATAGTATTCGACTAAAAACAAGGGCATATAAGGTAGCCAAATCTAGTGGGAGGATAGAGGATTGGGAAAACTTTAAAAGACAGCAAAAAATAACAAAAAGATTGATTAAGAAAGGGAAGATAGATTATGAAAGTAAATTAGCAAAAAATATAAAAACAGATAGTAAGAGTTTTTATAGTTATATAAAAAGAAAAAGGGTGGCTAAAGTAAATGTTGGTCCCTTAGAGGATGAGACCGGGAAATTAATGGTGGGAAATATGGAGATGGCAAAAACACTGAATGAATATTTTACATCAGTCTTTACAGTAGAAGACACTAAGAATATCCCAACACTGGACAAACAGGGGGCTAAAGGGGGGGAGGAGCTAAACACGATCAAAATCACTAAGGAAGTGGTACTCGGTAAAATAATGGGACTCAAGGCGGATAAATCACCTGGACCTGATGGCTTACATCCTAGGGTCTTGAGGGAAGTGGCGGTAGGGATTGTGGATGCATTGGTAATAATTTTCCAAAACTCCCTGGACTCGGCAAAGGTCCCGGCAGACTGGAAAACTGCTAATGTAACACCCTTATTTAAAAAGGGCAGTAGACAGAAGGCTGGAAACTATAGACCAGTTAGCCTAACATCTGTGGTAGGTAAAATTTTGGAGTCCATTATTAAGGAGACAGTAACAGGACATTTGAATAATCATAATTTAATAGGACAAAGTCAGCATGGCTTTATGAAGGGGAAGTCATGCTTGACAAATTTGCTGGAGTTCTTTGAGGAAGTAACGTATAGGGTGGATAAAGGGGAACCAGTGGACGTAGTGTATTTAGACTTCCAAAAGGCATTTGACAAGGTGCCACACAAAAGATTATTGCTTAAGATAAAAAATCACGGGATTGGGGGTAATATTCTGGCATGGATAGAGGATTGGCTATCTAACAGAAGGCAGAGAGTTGGGATAAATGGTTCATTCTCAGACTGGCAATCAGTAACTAGTGGTGTTCCGCAGGGGTCAGTGCTGGGTCCCCAACTCTTTACAATCTATATTAACGATTTGGAGGAGGGGACCGAGTGTAACATATCAAAGTTTGCAGATGATACTAAGATGGGAGGGAAAGTAGTGAGTGAGGAGGACATAAAAAACCTGCAAGGGGACATAGACAGGCTAAGTAAGTGGGCAGAGATTTGGCAGATGGAATACAATACTGGAAAGTGTGAGGTTATGCACTTTGGCAGGAAAAATCGTAGAGCAAGTTATTATCTTAATGGCAAGAAACTGGAAAGTACTGAAGTACAAAGGGATCTGGGGGTCCTGGTGCACGAAACTCAAAAGGTTAGTATGCAGGTGCAGCAAGTGATTAAGAAGGCCAATGGAATGTTGGCTTTCATTGCTAGGGGGATAGAATATAAAAATAGGGAGGTATTGCTTCAGTTGTACAAGGTATTGGTGAGGCCGCACCTGGAATACTGCGTACAGTTTTGGTGTCCATACTTAAGAAAGGACATACTTGCTCTCGAGTCAGTACAAAGAAGGTTCACTCGGTTAATCCCGGGGATGAGGGGATGGACATATGAGGAGAGGTTGAGTAGATTGGGACTCTACTCATTGGAGTTCAGAAGAATGAGAGGCGATCTTATTGAAACATATAAGATTGTGAAGGGGTCGGATCGGGTGGATGCGGGGAAGATGTTCCCGATGATGGGTGAAACTAGAACTAGGGGGCATAGTCTTAGAATAAGGGGCTGCTCTTTCAAAACTGAGATGAGGAGGAACTACTTCACTCAGAGGGTGGTAGGTCCATGGAATATGCTGCCCCAAAAAGCTGTAGAAGCTACATCATTACATAAATTTAAAACAGAAATAGACCGTTTCCTAGAAGTAAAGGGAGTTAAGGGTTACGGGGAGCGGGCAGGAATTTGGACATGAGTCTAGGTTCAGATCGGTCATGGCCCTGTGGGTAGCGGAGCGGGCCCAGGGGCCGTGTAGCCTGATCCTGCTCCTATTTCGTGTGTCTAATTCGGTTAGATTCAGGAGATGGTTCTGTGATAGTGGATTGGCGGTTAGGATCAGATCAGCCATGATCTTATTGAATGGCGGAGCAGGCTCGAGGGGCCGATTGGCCTACTCCTGCTCCTATTTCTTATGTTCTTATGTAATTAATGATCTTGAAGTGAAGGATCCCCTTGGGAAGAGTGATCATAGCATGGTAGAATTTCAAGTTCAATTTGAGGGTGAGAAAGTTAGGTCTCAAACTAGTGTCCTGAACTTAAACAAAGGTTATTACAAAGGTATGAAGGCAGACTTGGTTAAAGTGGAATGGGAAATATATTACAGGGCAAGACTGTAGAAAAGTCATGGCAAACATTTAAGGAGATATTTCATAACTCTCAGCAAAGATATATTCCAGTGAGAAAGAAAGACTCTAAGAGAAGGATGAACCATCCGTGGCTAACTAAGGAAGTAAAGGATGGTATCAAATTGAAAACAAAAGCATACAATGTTGCGCAGAATAGTGGAAGCCCAGAGGATTGGGAAAAATTTTTAAAACCAGCAAAGGACGACTAAAAAAATGATAGAGAGAAGATGGCTTAATAAGCTAGCAAGAAATATAAAAACAGACAGTAAGAGTTTCAACAGGTATATAAAAAGGAAGAGAGTAGCTAAAGTAAACATTGGTCCCCTAGAGGATGAGTCTGGGGAATTAATAATGGGAAACAGGGAAATGGCGGAGACCTTGAACAAATATTTTGTATCGGTCTTCACAGTAGAAGACACTAAAAGCATCCCAATAATGGATAATCAAGGGGCTATGGGGGGTGGGGGGGCATAAATTAAAACAATCACTATCACTAGAAAGTACTAGGCAAACTAATGGGACTAAAGGTGGACAAGTCCCCATGGCCCGATGGCCTGCATCCTAGAGTCTTAAAAGAGGTGGCTGCAGAGATAGTGGATGCATTGGTTGTAATCTACCAAAATTCCCTGGATTCTGGAGAGGTCCCAGCAGACTGGAAAACCACAAATGTAACGCTCCTATTTAAGAAAGGAGGGAGACAGAAAGCAGGCAACTATCGACCAGTTAGTCTAACATCTGTCATTGGGAAAATGCTGGAGTCCATCATTAAGGAAGTGGTAGCAGGACATTAAAAAAATCATAATATAGTCAAGCAGAGTCAGCATGGTTTTATGAAAGGGAAATCATGTTTGACAATTTTGCTGGAGTTCTTTGAGGATGTAACAAGAAGAATGGATAAAGGGGAACCAGTAGATGTTGTGTATTTGGATCTCCAGAAGGCATTCAGTAAGGTGCCACATAAAATGTTACTACACAAGATAAGAGCTCACTGGGTCAGGGGTAATATATTAGCATGGATAGAGGATTGGCTAACTAACAGAAAACAGAGAGTCGGGATAAATGGGTCACTTTCAGGTTGGCAAAACTGTAACTAGTGGGGTGCCGCAGGGATCAGTGCTGGGGCCTCAACTATTTACAATCTATATTAATGACTTGGATGAAGGGACCGAATGTAATGTAGCCAAATTTGCTGATGATACAAAAATAGGTGGGAAAGCAAATTGTGTGGAGGACACACAGAATCTCCAAAGGAATATAGATAGGCTAAGTGAGTGGGCAAAAATCTGGCGGATGGAGTTTAATGTGGGAAAATGCGAGGTTATCCACCTTGGTAGGAAAAATAAAAAAAAGCAAATTATTATTTAAATGGGGAGATTACAAAATGCTGAGATACAGACGGATCTGGGGGTCCTTGTACATGAATCACAAAAAGTTAGCATGCAGGTACAGCAAGTAATTAGGAAGGCAAGTGGAGTGTTGTCCTTTATTGCAAAGAGAATGGAGTATAAAAGTAGGGAAGTCTTGCTACAACTGTACAGGGTGTTGGTGAGACCACACCTGGAGTACTACGTACAGTTTTGGTCTCCTTATTTAAGGAAGGATATACTTGCATTGGAGGCAGTTCAGAGAAGGTTCACGAGATTAATTCTGGAGATGAAGGGGTTGGCTATGAAGAAAGGTTGAGCCTATACTCATTGGAGTTTAGAAGAATGAGAAGGTATCTTATTGAAATATATAAGATTCTGAAGGGGCTTGACAGGGTAGATGCAGAGAGGATGATTCCCCTCATGGGGGAGTCTAGAACTAGGGGGGCATAATTTCAGAATAAGAGGGCACCCATTTAAATCGGAAATGGAGGAATTTCTTCTCTGAGGGTTGTGAATCTTTGGAATTCTCTTCCCCAGAGAGCTGTGGAGGCTGGATCATTGAATATATTTAAGGTGGAGATAGACAGATTTTTGAAAGGTAAGGGAGTCAAGGGTTATGGGGAGTGGGCAGGGAAGTGGAGTTGAGGCCAAGATCAGATCAGCCATGATCTTATTGAAAGGCGGAGCAGGCTCGAGGGGCCAAATGACCTACTCCTGCTCCTACGTCTTATGTCTTATGTCCTTATAGGAGCAGGAGCAGGCCATTTGGCCCCTTGAGCCTGCTACGCCATTTAATGAGATCATGGCTGATCCGATTTTGGCCTCAACTCCACTTTCCTGTCCACTCCCCATAACCCTCGACTCCCGTTGCTCAAAAATCTGTCTATCGCAGCCTTGAATATATTCAATGACTCCGCCTCCACCGCTCTCTGGGGTAAAGAATTCCAAAGATTCATGACCCTCTGAGAGAAGAAATTCCTCCTCATCTCCATCTTAAATGGGCGACCCCTTATTCTGAGACGATGCCCCCTTGTTCTAGATTCCCTGACGAGGGGAAACAAAATCTCAACATCTACCCTGTCCAACCCCCTCAGAATCTTATGTTTCAATAAGATCACCTCTCATTCTTCTAAACTCGGAGTATAGGCTCAACCTTTCCTCAACCTAGTGAACCTTCTCTGAACTGCCTCCAATGCAAGTATATCCCTCCTTAAATAAGGGGACCAAAACTGTACGCAGTACTCTAGGTGTGGTCTCACCAGCAGCCTGTACAGTTGTAGCAAGACTTATACTCTATCCCCCTTGAAATAAAGGCCAACATCCATTTGCCTTCCTAATTACTTGTTGCACCTGCATGTTAACTTTGTGTTTCTTGTACGAGGACACCCAAATCCCTCTGTACCGCCGCATTATGTAATCTTTCTCCATTTAAATTATGTTTTTCTTTTCTATTCTTTCTACTAAAGTGGACAACTTCACATTTTCCCACATTATCCTCCATCTGCCAAGTTCTTGCCCACTCACTTAACTTATCTATATCCCTTTGCAGACTCTTTGTCCTCCTCACAACTTGTGTTCCCACCGATCTTTGTATCGTCCGTAAATGTGACTATAATACACTCGCTTCCTTCATCCAAGTCATTAATATAGATTAAAAATAGTTGAGGCCCCATATGGATTGACAGTTGGTTTATAAACATTATTAGTGGCTTATTTAATCTCCAACAGGTCACAGCTCTTTACAAAAACTATTTTACTGCACCTAAAAATGCTTTACAAAATAAAATCCTATCTGTTATCACCACGTTACTATGTTTGGGTACTCTTGAGTTTCGGGTGGGTGACTTTTCAGTATCAGGTAAGTGCAAAATGATTGTATTCAAAATAAAAATTAAGACTTTGTAATGCCCGGTTTTTCAAAGACTCGGAGGCGTGTGACAGTGCTAATGATATTGATGTGAGGTCTGAGGTGTAATGATATCAGCAAATAGTGATGGTATTTGCCTGTTTGATTATGATGCCTTACCAGCATAATTGCATGTATTGATTATTTATGCCTGACCAGCAGAGGGCATGTGAGAGAGGCAGTTTTTAGTTTGGTTTCACTTTCGTTTTAGATGGATCACTAACATGATGTCTCCTGTAAATGCTGTTAACTGAGTTGAACATACTTTAGATAAAAAGTCATTCTCTTTCATAAATGTCTCGTCATTGAACCCGCATACAAATCGATACATGAGGGTGGGTGATATTTGGGCTCAGGCTGCTGTGGGCTCGGTACACAGGCCTGTCCCTGGAGTGACAGCCGCAGTCCTGCTCCGCAGCTCACTGTCTGCCCTATAGCCTGTTCACCAATCCCATCAGAGCACCAACAGCTGCCTGTGCTGTCTTCCATGAACAAAGTAATACTATGTCATAGTTCATGTGCTCCGAAACTGCAGAATAAGTTCGACAAAGCCGCCAAGGAGTTCCTAAAACAGTCCAATGGTTATATTTTTTTAAGACAAGTGTTTTCCCTCACTATTTGAGGAGGGAAAGCAGTACACCATGTGCAGCTTCTGGCCGGGTCCCCAGCAACACGAGCCAGGAATCAGGGTACGCGCGAAGAGAGTGCTGGGTGCACCCGATGCAGGAATGGAACACCCGCTACCGAAGGTTCCAATCCCTGTACGCGTGCCCCCAGGGAGCGTTCCAATCCCCGTGGCCTATGCCGAGCGGTGCTGCCACGCACTGACCAACCGTAGTACTGCCGTGCTGTTCAACTTCTGCCCAGCGTCATTCCCCATCCAGCATCATTACGTCATGCCGCTTTGATGGGCAATCAAGTCGTTCCGGGAACCAATGAGAAACGTGTTACTGTAAGATTCGCAATTTTCAGCAAAAATCACGCAAGAAAACTGGATAAAATAAGACTGTTTATTGACCAAAGTAAGCTTGCACAGAAAAACCTTTGATAAAAGGGCATACAAAATGGCCGCCAGGCCCCGTGATCAGTTTCTGAACCATTTTATTTCTGTTACTGCAAGCCAGACAGGCTTGTGGATTGAAGACAGTGAGCCCGCGAAAGCCAGTATCTGGGAACCGAAACTCAGGAACAGCATACATATTCAATGGATTACAAGTACAGGATGGGGCCCATCAAGATATGGGCGGACAATGCAAAATCACTCATACCCATTTATTGTACAAAGGAAAAACCGTTTAGCAGCCATCAAGGAAAATCTCCGGACCGATCAATATGCGAACCGAGCCGCGGTGACAATGCAAAAGACATTATCGGCCAGGAAGGCCAGTTTAAGTTATCACCGGCTCCGTTACAAGACAAAGCGCCCCTGCAGAGATTTCTGCCCGCCAAAATTAATACAAAGACAGGACTATGATTTGGCGGGAGATAAGACTGTCCCAAAAGAGTATAACTATGGATTGAAAGTCCATCTAAGTTACTTCGGACTTCGGGTTACTTGAACAACTTCACTTGACTGGACGGCGGCTGCTTCTTCTTCTTGGACAACTTCAACTTCTTCGGACGGGGCCAGGATCGGCGCCTCTTCCACTTCGGCAGATGCAGAATCGATGAAAACGTTTTCGTCTTTTTAAAGACGGACGGTTTCGGTAAAAGGACAACGTGGTCGGTGTTCAGCCAAACAAGGCTCGGCCACGACGAGAAGACGACGAGGGTGGCCCGGGTACTGGGGTCGGGAGATCATCGACGACCCAGGCCGACGGAGAAGAAACCCTCTGGAGAACCGACGAGGCCGGAGACAAAAGGACAGTCCGGGCCTGACACTTCCGTGTCTCAACATCCCATTGGGTTGTTGTTCTACTCCATGAACAAAAATCCACGACAGGCTTAGTGGATCTCAACCTTGACGAGCGCTCATCGAGGCTGTGTCTACCCCACCGCTTCGAGAGAGAGAGAATATCGACTGCGCCAGAAGTTTCCAAATCCACGTGACGACGGAAAGCGGTGCCAAAAAGGCTGCGAACCCCCTTTCTCGCGATTTCGAGAGTGGTGAGCATGATCCCAGGTTCCCCAGGTCGAAACTTAGTTTAGGTATAGGGGAGGGAGTTAAGGGAAATCGTAATGTGTTTCCCCTTTTACGACGTGCCGTGTGTTCCCCATTTCCATAGAGTCAAGTTCATAAATTTGTGCATGATTGTAGTTACTTTAATCTGTGCCTATGACATGTATTTTGTAATGCTTCAAACTGTTTAAAAATAAAAGCATCCATTTCGTGCTATTCAGCCTGGTCTATTGAGTTCTTTTCTCTGCACTACTGTTCTCTGCATCTAAGTCCAAGGTCTAGAACCGTAGGGGGAGTGGGTCGAACCACTCAAGGGTAATTCTTGCACGAAGCCTGGCAGGAGGCCAGAACGGGCAAGAGAGCAGGAAAAAAAACCCTACAGAAATGGCGACCGCGGCAGGACCTTGGCAGCAGGAAAGTAGTGTGTTAGATCAAGATCTGAATAAACGAAATGTGATGGATGAAAGAATAGCAGATTATGTTTTCGGAAAAGTCAACCTCACAAAACAATGGATATCTGATCTATTAAGGGATAGGCGCCCGCTAGACGCAGCCATCAAGTGGACAGCGGGTAGAGAGCATAAGAAATCTGTAGAAAAGGCGGTCTGGCTGATGTGCTACAAGAAGCAAGTCCAGCTTTTGGACCAGGTAGTTGCAGCACAGACAGTCCAGATCAACGGCTTGCTTAAAGACGTAGAGGAAAAGGTTGCGGGAGGTCAAAAACTGATTGAATCGCTTGACGCGCTGAATCAGGAACGCCGCTCCGTAATTCGCTGCCACGAAACCCGGGTAGAATATTTAAAATGTCAGGTCGTTGAGGCCAAGGCCAGTGAAGGTAGAATGAGAGAGAGGTGTTTCCGTCTAGCCAAACAAGTAGATGCCCAAGAGGAAAAGCTCCTGGGAGCCAGGGCAGCATATAAGATGGCCATGGAGGATAGATCTGAGAACACCGACCACAGCGCTTGCCGCCGGGAGCTAGAGGACCTGAGAAAGGCCCTAGCGAAGGCAAACGGGTTGGTGTGTCTCATAAATCCACCAGCGAGTCAGCTGTTGCTAGCCAAGGAATCCAAAAGACCGATTCCACAAGAGGCAGTTGGGGTAACAACCCCCGAACCCTCTGCGCCTCCTGCCTATGAGGAGTCTTGGACTCCGGGACAGGAGACGGAGACGGTAGAGGAAGAGAGCCCTGAGGTAGAGCAACCCCAGACAGTAGAGTCGGGGCCAGCGCCGTTGTGTCCAACGAGGCACCGGAAGCTCGGTCCAAATGAAGAAAATGGCGATGACGGACCCCTTGAGAGTCAGATCATAATGCCTCATAGCGCACGACAGCTAAGAGAGATGATAAGTCACATCCCAAAACTCTCCGAGTCAGGAGATCCCTCCGTGCATTTCAGGGACTTGGAGCAGACCGCAGCAGTCAATGACTGCGACGGGGTTGAACAGTCTAAAATGCTGCTGTTCTCCCTGGACAGTTCGCTCCTCCAGTGTCTCCCTGACGAGAGCAAGAGAGGGCACAGGGACTATGAGTTGCTACGGGATGAGATTCTGGAGATCATGGGAGAGGGGGACGGAACTCCGTTCCTCCGTTTAGAAGACAGTGCAGCTAGAGGGAGAACCCCCACGGGTTTTCGCCGACAGGTTGTGGCCAGTGTATCGGCGCAGCTGCCCGGGCGGGCCGGCCCGGGCCGGGCTGGATGGCGAACAAAGGGCTCACTGGCTTCGGTGCCTGGTAGCAGGTTGCCTGCCAGTAGTGAAGGAACAGGCCAAAGCATGGTTTGACCCCACCAACGCCCGCTCCACGGAGGATCTAGTGCTAGATCAGCTCACGATCAGTTATAGGAATAACAAGGGCAAGAAAACGCCTGTTGTAAAAGGAAAGGTGCATGAGGTGAGGCCCGCAGCCTCTGCTAAAAGGGAATGGCGTCAGGAGGGAAATCGCCCTCCTCAAGCCAATAGCAGTTGTTACGGGTGTGGGAAGGAGGGTCATTGGCGCAAGGACTGTAGGAATCCTTGGAAGGATAAGAGGGAGAGAGCGTTCGCCGCAGCCCAAGATCAAGCCCAAGCCCGAGTCGCCAACGGCCCGAGAGTTTACCCAACACCAGCACAACCACAAGTGCAGGCCGCTGCCCCAACACCAGTCCAGAACCCAACCGTAGCCTCTGCCCCGACTAAAGGGGGTGGTGCGGTTGTGGACCCCGCTGCGATCGAGTCAGTCTTGGAGACTATGCGGTCTCTGATGACCTGGCAGGGGAAGGTAGCGGTTGCTAACAGCCCTATCGCCCCCGAGACCCCAGCCGAAACACCTAAATGACTGACGCCCGCGCAGCCCGTCTACTTGTGTCCGCTCCGCTATGACGCTTAGAGAAGACCTGTGGTGGAGAAACAAAGGGGTAGTTACCTGTTGGATACGGGAGCTTCGTGTACCGTGATCCACACAGACAAACCTTTTGCCTCACCTCTGTCCGCCCAGGCTCCATATTTAGTAGCGGGTTTCACAGGTAGAGAACAGGCTGGCGCGTACTCCCTCCCGCTCTCCATTCAGTTGGGAGCACTCCACACCACATGGACGTGCATCCTATTGAAGTGGAAAGAGGGGGGGGGGGGGGGAAGGGCATCCTCGGGGCTGATTTCTTGGTGGAACACGGGATCCTCGTGGACCTGAGAAATCACTGTCTCTGGGGAGCCGAGGGCGGTTTAGGTAAGGTAGTCGTAATCCCGGGGAAGGAAGAAAAGGGGACCCTGTGCACTATGAAGCCATCAGGAGGTTACGATCTCGAGCTCATGATAACAAACGTCCCAACGGACTTGCAGGCGTGTGTGTCAGAAAATCTGACCGCGTTCGCCACCCACAAGCACGACTGCGGGAGAGTCACTGGGTTCGAAGTCAGCGTAGACGGGGACCCCATGATCCGACCCCAAAAGTAGTATAATTTCCCCAAAGAGGCAGAACCCGACATGGAGACAGCAATATCTTCATTGGTACAGCAGGGCGTGTTGAGGACGATAGCCACCCACGTAAACTCTCCATTATGGCCGGTAAAGAAACCGGACAATTCGTGGAGAGCCACGGTGGACTACAGAGTCCTCAATAGTAATATCCCGGTCTGCGCGCCCACAGTAGCAGCAGTTGCAGACTTAATAGGGAGTATTCCAGCATCGGCGACCACATTCACGGTGCTGGACATCTCGAACGGTTTTTGGTCCATTCCGCTGCGGCGGGAGGACCAGTACAAGTTTGCCTTTACATTCAAAGGGCAACAGTACACTTGGAACTGCTTACCACAGGGTTTTCACAACAGCCCCAGCATTTTCCATCAGTGCATGGCGGGGAGTTTGAAAGAGTTCAGCCAGCCCAACCAGATAGTGCAGTATGTGGACGACTTACTCCTGTTCACAGATACAAGGGAGCAGCACGGCCCACTGTTAGCCGAATTGTTGGAACTGTTAGAAAGGAAGGGTTTCAAAGTAAACCCAAAGAAAGCCCAGATCGGCCAGCAGGAAGTCAAATTCCTGGGTCTGGCCATCCGCAGGGGAGAAAGAGCCATAGATAAGGCCAGGCGGGAATCTATACAAGATCTGCCGATTCCCAACACAGTAACGGGTGTAAGGTCCTTTTTGGGATTGACCGGGTACTGCAGAGATTTCATCGAGGACTATGCTGCCACAGCGGCCCCGCTACTTCGACTCTTACACAAGGGAGTCGAGTGGTCTTGGGACAAGGGGTGCCAGGCAGCGTTCGAGAAGTTGAAAAGAGATCTGCAGACCGCGCCAGCCCTAGGGGCCATAGATGGGGGAGAGGAGTTCTTTCTGGAGGTAGCCGCTAGTGGGGACAGCCTGAGCGCAGTGCTGCTCCAAGAGCGGCACGGCAAGCTAAGACCAGTAGTTTATTCCTCCAGGGTGCTCACGAATGTGGAGAGGAGTTTCTCCAATTGCGAACGGCATCTCCTGGCCACGCATTGGGCTGTGAACAGATCAGTGATCTTCACAGGGACCTCTCCCATTACGCTCCTCACCCATCACACCCCCACGAAGATGCTTCTGGATGGGAGGATTAAGGATGGGACCGTAAGCAGCGCTCGGATTGCGCGCTGGACCCTCCTCCTTTCCCAGATGGATCTAAAAGTTAAAGGCCTCTGCGCGCCAAGGCTTGCAGCCAATATGGCATATCCCGGGACAGCCCATCAATGTTCCGTAGAAGGGGTATGGGAAGTTAACATAGGTTTACGGGCCGGGATACATCCCACAGGCCGCGAGATCTACGTAGACGGTTCTAGCACTGTAGCTGACGGCAAGCGACTCACAGGGTGTGGAGTTTATGACCCTGCGGCAAACATTGCCCTGGCAATTAAGCTCCCCAGCACTATGAGCGCGCAGCAGGCTGAACTGTCCGCGGTGGCGTACGTGGTTACCCACCCCGAGATTTTCCCAACCCCATACACGATTTGCTCAGACAGCATGTTCACGTGCAATTCGTGTACAGAGTACCTCGCCATCTGGTCCCGACGCGGGTACGCCTCCGCGGACGGGCGGCCTTTAACAGTTAAGCCCTTGCTGGAGAAGATCCTAGCAGCTGTGGGGGAGAAAGGAGAGGTGTTCATCCATAAGGTGAAGGCTCACTCCACCACAGAACCCCGCAGTCAGGGCAACCAGCAGGTGGATGCGCTAGCCAGGGAGGGTGCCCGCAATGGCATTCTCTGGGACCCATACGAACCCGGACCCGTGGCGGCGATCCAAGGCAGGGAGGGAATTCCCGGGAACACAGGGGTGACACCGCCCCCAGACCTAAAGACCGTCCAAACCCTGGATCCCGCCCTAAAAGCAGTCCTAAAAGCCATCACAGAGGGCAAACAGGTAGAAGGTCCGTACAGTACGGCAGCCCTCACAGTCAAAGAAGGTATGCTGTTCCGAGAGGAGCAGTGGGTTGTGCCGCAGCAGCACCGGAGGGAATTCCTGCAATTGGCCCACGAGGGTCCAGGAGCGGGACACCCCGGACCTGAGGTCACCTGGCAACGGGTGGAGCAGGCGGGATGGTGGCCGGGACTTCGGGACGATGTCCGCGAGTTCTGCGCAAGCTGTCTTGTGTGTGCTGCTAACAACCCAGACCCCCACAAAAGGAAGGTGCCCATGGGGCACATCAGGAGGGTAGAGGGACCATGGCAGTCGATTCAGGTCGACTACATAGGGCCCCTGCCCGCCGCCCAGGGAGGCTATAAGTACTGCCTTGTCCTGGTAGATGTGTTCACCAAATGGGTAGAAGCCTTCCCGTGCAGAACAGCTACGGCACTGGGTACTGCTAAGATCTTGATTCGGGAAGTGTTCTCACGGTGGGGACTCCCCCGTTTTGTAGGGTCCGACCAGGGGAGTCAGTTCACCGGTCAAGTAATGCAGAACGCCCTCATGCTCTTGGGCATTGAGGGAAAGTGGCACGTAGCATACAATCCCCAGTCATCCGGGATTGTTGAGCGTATGAATCGGACCCTCAAGGAAAAGCTGAGGAAAGAGACAATGGGCTCGCCCCAGAAATGGGCGGAGGTCCTGCCTTTAGTCCTCATGGGGATCCGAGCCAGCCAGTCCAAAAGCACGGGGTATTCCCCGCACGAGTTAATGACTGGAAGGATCATGCGAACACCCACCCATGTGCTAGCCCCGGTGCTCACTGAGGGCCAGCTCCGAGAGGTGAAACGGGACAAATTCGCCCAAACCCTCTTGGAGCGCCTGAGACAGATTTATGGGCAGGCAGCTGGGAACATGGGAAGACAGCACCAGGGAAATAAACTGTTGTTGGAACCTCGGAAACAACAAGGGTGGGTAGTCGGAGACCAGGTCATGGTCCAAAACTACGCCAGGGTAGGGAGTTTTGAACCACTGTACATGGGGCCCTACAGCATTGTGGACAAGGCCAGCCCCATGGTTTATGCAGTGAAAACGCCCCGACGTACCAAATGGTTTCACATCAACCAGTGTAAACTATTTAAATCGGGTGCACAAGGGCCATCAAAGGGGACCAGGTCGGAGAACAAAGATCCTCAGCCTGTAACAGAGTCACAGACCACACAGGCTGGTACCGTAGCCTGCGTAAAGGGAGAGGCCATCCCATTGGAGTGGGAGGTCTCATCTTTTGAATGGGATTTAGGCAGGAGAGAGCACGAACAGCTCGACCCCGCCTTAGACCCAGTCATGGAGGAGGAAGAGTCAGAGGGCGACGATCCCGCCCTCGACTCAAGCTTGGGGGAGGTAGGGAATGGGGGCGGAGACCCACTACCTGTAGGGACGGGTGAGGTGGAGTCAGAAGCCACAGATCCCGACCCTGGGGGGGTGGAGCCTGAGGAAGGGGAGCTGGAGCCGGCAGCTGTGGAGGAACCACAGGCTGTGACGGTAACAGTCCCAACCCCCGGTCCATCGGCCCCGGGAGCCCGACCCAAAGCAGCCCCTCGTAGGTCGGCTCGAGCGCCACAGCCCAGAAAATTTTGGCCAGACTCTCCCCATCCTTCCCAACCACGGTTTAGAGCAGCCCCAGGAAGGCATGATCCCCGTTCAGCAGCGACAGGCTGCGGGGGATCAAAGCCAAAGATCAATGCAGCCCCACCGCAGGGTGGGGCACACGACAGGCCTCACAGGGATTCGGAAAGCCGCCCCACGGAGGGCGGCGCTGTACATAAGTTAAGTTAGGTAATTATGGTCATAGTTTTAAGGAATGTAAAGTATATGGTGTTAAGAGTACAATTTTGAGGTCTGCCCGGTATGTGTGTTTGTTAGGGAGCGGGGTCCAGGAACCCGCGCGTCCAATTAATTTAGGCCAGCACCTATCGGGAGCCCGGCTACATCATTTTGTTGGTTACAGAAACCTGGGATATGATGGAAAGGATTTTCATCGCGTTCATGGCGATCGGGTGCGGGTGGGCCTACCGAGGCCGCACCAAGGACGTCATCATTTTCGGATGCTCCGGGGACACGGCCCCCATCGCAACGGATGGGACGGGGAAGCGAGAGGTTGAGGAAACCGCCACCTACTTCCACCAAGGGAGATGGCCAGGTTGGTTGGGAACAAATTCCACGGAATATTCCAGCAACTTCGGTTTTGCCTACCAAGAGACTTCGTTAACGTGCCCTCGAGTGAGGATCCTTGCGCCCAGAGTCAGCGTCACCGTGGGAAAGAGGATTTGTCTAGTGTGCAATGGGAACGTACCACTAAGGCGATGGTGGTGGCTACGAAAGCTGGGAAAGGACATGAGAAACTCTACGGTCGAGTGGGAGCGACTGGGTAATAATACCCATCGGACTATTACGGGAACTCACGGACAATTACGTGTGTGTTGGGACAAATGGTGGGAACCAGATGAGGGAATATATGTCTGTATGTGGGGTTCGAGACACGTCTGCCCCAAGGGCGTGTCCATCTTCTTCCAGAGGCAGTGGCAGGATGAAGGGAAGGGGATGAGATGGGATGTTAGCACTCGAGCGTGCGGAGCCCCATACTCCCCTATTCCGGTGAACGCCACTGAACTCATCACCCGCCCACGCAAGCCCCTGCCCACGCTTCCGGTAGCACTAGCCCAGAAAGGAGGGTGCCCAACCACCACCAAGGGACCCGGGAACGGTTTAGTATTGGTACCCACCGGTCAGGTGCTGTACCAAGGGGTACACTACGCGGTGGCCTCAGTGATTTTAAATCTCACTGAGGTAAGATTGCCGGAGTGGTGTCCCAAAGAAACGGAACAATTATACCAGGTCCTGTTAACCCGTATGTTTAGACAATTTTACGAATTTGACTTTGCCGACATTGACAGAGACAAATTATACACCACACCGCCAGAAGTTTTGGATCGAGTCGGGAGGCAAAGAAGGGGTACTGTAAATGACATATTCACTGCTTTTAATACCGGGACATCTGTTGTCAACGCTCTAGATAACGTGGAGCTGCAGACACAGATCAACGGTTTAAAAGCCCAGTTAAGGAACATATTGACAGACGAAAATAAGGTAGTGGGTTCTGAGCTACATGAGGACCAGGCCATGACACTACACTCTAAGGACATAATTGCTGAGCTGGAGAAACACGCGAGAACGGTAAATGCACTCATTAAGGAGGATCGGAATGCGTCCGATCAAGCTGCGCAAAACGAGGCCTGTGTGCTGTACGGGGCGTGGTTACTGGGCGAGGGCCGCAGTAATCTTGAGGATTTAAAACGGTTTGGTCCCGTCCTGGATCAGCAACAAGCACTTGCAAGCGCTCCACCCTTTTGAGAATGCATTAAGCCCGTGCCAGCTCAGACTAGCCGCAGAAGCATACCCAGTCCCAGTGGACTGCGGACATTCAAATCACACTATTATGGGAATAGTAGTAAGAATGCCGGTGTTGGGTCCCGCAGCAAAGCCCACCCCGGTGTACAGAGTAGAGAACATTGGAGTCATTCGGGGGGGGGCGCACACATTCGTTACGCAGCAGTCCCGCCTTACGTCATCAGATGGGAGCGTACGATGACAGGCACCGACCTCTCGGGATGTCGGAGCCGGGGAGCACACATCATCCTGTGTCCCCAGCACTTGAATGCCTTTCTGAAACCGCAGTGCGGGTTCAGGACTGCTAGCGCAAAGCCGGTGAATTGCACCATGGAGGCAATGGCAGAGGACCATGTGCCCCCACAGGTAGCATATATCGGGGGTGGGACATACTGCGTCACCACTGCAGCGCCTCAGTACCGATATGGACAACACGAGTGGTGTTCGGTCGGTGATAGCAGTTTCTGTTTCAAACCCAGGGCCGAGGTTCAAGTGGCACAACAACGAATTGTCCCCATTCCTGCGCCCTCCACCGTTCACATCACTATCAAAGAGAATTTCACAGACTTACAACGATTTGTCGCGCATTTTGGTTATGTCATTCCCCCTCTTCCCGAACACCTCACCAAGATTTTAAAAGCCGTTATAATTTCACAGAAACATTTCTACACACTGGAGCAGAAGACTTTAGAGATAGGAAGAGACATATTGGACATAACCATCCCACCATGGTGGGACTTGTTCACCAACATAGAGGTCCCCGCCTGGATTAGAATAGCATCCCATATCCTAGTAGTATGTCAGGTTTTGATTGTGATATTTTTGCTCTTCGTGCATTGCAAAAGAGGCAAACGCCTCCAGAGGCACGAGAACACAGGAGAATGGAGAGAACGCTATGTGCAAATGGGGGAAACAGATACCCCACTCTAAGCTGCTAGTATAAGATTAAGCGTCCCTCCATTTTAAAGTTTTTTGTGATTGTTTTGGGTTATAAGGAAATAAGTATTGTTATGTTATTAGTCATTCTTAAGTTTTTTTGGATTAATAAAAGATGCATGCAGATGGTGCCAGGGGGTATCAACCCCCGCACATCTGACAAGTGGATGTGTTATAATTTAAAATACGCTGTCTATGATTGTCCAAATGTACAAAAGGTAATTTTCATTTTCTGCGGAAATGGGAACTGCATGTGTCGTGAGGGTCATAGATAGCTAAGTGCCAGGAATGTTTGGATGTGGGGAATCAGGGAAAATTTGCTCATCAAGGATTATTGATACTTTAAGCAAGCTATCAGTATCACAGGGGGGCCTGTAAGATTCGCAATTTTCAGCAAAAATCACGCAAGAAAACTGGATAAAATAAGACTGTTTATTGACCAAAGTAAGCTTGCACAGAAAAACCTTTGATAAAAGGGCATACAAAATGGCCGCCAGGCCCCGTGATCAGTTTCTGAACCATTTTATTTCTGTTACTGCAAGCCAGACAGGCTTGTGGATTGAAGACCGTGAGCCCGCGAAAGCCAGTATCTGGGAACCGAAACTCAGAGGAACAGCATACATATTCAATGGATTACAAGTACAGGATGGGGCCCATCAAGATATGGGCGGACAATGCAAAATCACTCATACCCATTTATTGTACAAAGGAAAAACCGTTTAGCAGCCATCAAGGAAAATCTCCGGACCGATCAATATGCGAACCGAGCCGCGGTGACAATGCAAAAGACATTATCGGCCAGGAAGGCCAGTTTAAGTTATCACCGGCTCCGTTACAAGACAAAGCGCCCCTGCAGAGATTTCTGCCCGCCAAAATTAATACAAAGACAGGACTATGATTTGGCGGGAGATAAGACTGTCCCAAAAGAGTATAACTATGGATTGAAAGTCCATCTAAGTTACTTCGGACTTCGGGTTACTTGAACAACTTCACTTGACTGGACGGCGGCTGCTTCTTCTTCTTGGACAACTTCAACTTCTTCGGACGGGGCCAGGATCGGCGCCTCTTCCACTTCGGCAGATGCAGAATCGATGAAAACGTTTTCGTCTTTTTAAAGACGGACGGTTTCGGTAAAAGGACAACGTGGTCGGTGTTCAGCCAAACAAGGCTCGGCCACGACGAGAAGACGACGAGGGTGGCCCGGGTACTGGGGTCGGGAGATCATCGACGACCCAGGCCGACGGAGAAGAAACCCTCTGGAGAACCGACGAGGCCGGAGACAAAAGGACAGTCCGGGCCTGACACTTCCGTGTCTCAACATCCCATTGGGTTGTTGTTCTACTCCATGAACAAAAATCCACGACAGGCTTAGTGGATCTCAACCTTGACGAGCGCTCATCGAGGCTGTGTCTACCCCACCGCTTCGAGAGAGAGAGAATATCGACTGCGCCAGAAGTTTCCAAATCCACGTGACGACGGAAAGCGGTGCCAAAAAGGCTGCGAACCCCCTTTCTCGCGATTTCGAGAGTGGTGAGCATGATCCCAGGTTCCCCAGGTCGAAACTTAGTTTAGGTATAGGGGAGGGAGTTAAGGGAAATCGTAATGTGTTTCCCCTTTTACGACGTGCCGTGTGTTCCCCATTTCCATAGAGTCAAGTTCATAAATTTGTGCATGATTGTAGTTACTTTAATCTGTGCCTATGACATGTATTTTGTAATGCTTCAAACTGTTTAAAAATAAAAGCATCCATTTCGTGCTATTCAGCCTGGTCTATTGAGTTCTTTTCTCTGCACTACTGTTCTCTGCATCTAAGTCCAAGGTCTAGAACCGTAGGGGGAGTGGGTCGAACCACTCAAGGGTAATTCTTGCACGAAGCCTGGCAGGAGGCCAGAACGGGCAAGAGAGCAGGAAAAAAAACCCTACATTACTACAAGTTTAGAAAAAAACTGCAAAATTTCAGTGTTGAATCATGAGATCGTGAGTTGGGCTAAATTTTCATTAAAAATCACATGTCTCTTGATTAATTCGTCAGAGTTGGCATTACTGTATATGTCTATTTCTACGATATCAATAACATTTATAATGCACTACGTTTAGGTAGGTCTGAGTGACACAAATGTTAGCGATGCGGACATCATAGCATTGACATTGTGACAGATTGCAGATCCATTTAAACCATCAAAGGTGGGCCAAGAGGATCACGAGTTCAGTCCTAAATTTTTGCTTCATTAATTTTTCAACTATTAAAAAAAAAATTCTCAGGATGTAGGCACCACTGGAAGGCGAGCATTTATTGCCCATCACTAGTTGCCCTTGAGAATGTAGTTGTGAGCCATTTTCTTGAAGCGCTGCTGTCCATGCGGAGAAGGTGCTCCTACAATGCTGTTCTGATGAAAGGTCAACAACCCCCTGAAACATGAACTGTTTCTCTCTCCGCAGATGCTGCCTGACCTGCTGAGTATTTCCAACATTTTCTGTTTTGAGTTCAGATTTCCTGCATTCGTAGTATTTTGCTTTTGCTCCTACAATGCTGTTGGGTTCCAGGAATTTGACCTAGCGACCATGAAGGAACAGTGATATATGTCTAAGTGAGAGTCTAAGTGTGCAACTTGGCAGGGAACTTGAAAGTCATAGGGCTGGATGTAATGTATGTACCTTTAAGGGGAGAACTACTTTTTACAGCTCCTGTATACTGTAGTACCGGCAGTGACCACACCTGTATATAAACCGAGTAGTGATCTGTACAGTTAGTTCTGGAGTAACCCTCATTCAGTAAACACCTGATGAATCGTTCCCTGCAGTCGTTGTCTGATTATTGAAGGACACAACATTAAGATACACGGATCTAACAGTGGCGACGAGCAAGTTCGAACCTACCTGCAACTCTGCATCACCTCCCAGGGATTCGCTCCTGGAGAACAGTGGAAGAAGGTCGAGTCCAGAAGCACGGGCGTCGACCACGGGCAACTGCCCAGTCAACCAGCGGACATTTGAGCATCGCAGGGGAGGCTGTCGAGAGCCAGGCTTGGCTTTCCAGTCACGGTGGTCCAGCGAAACGGGCTGGCAACAGGTACTGCGCAGACCCTTCCCGGACAGCGACGGGCTAGAGCCCGACCGAGCGCCACAGAAAAAGGCCGAGCAGCATCGACGGGGGAGAGAGGGCAGAGCGCACAGGGCGCAGCCGGTGTTCAGGACCGAGCGGCATCAACAGGGGAGAGAGACGAGAGAGAGCAGAGCGCAGCCGGTGTTCAAGGGCCGAGCAGCATCAACGGGGGAAGAGAGGCGCGCAGGAAAACGCGAGGCGCTGCCATTTGCCGCGAGGACCGCCGAGAGCGGCATTGGCAGCAGCGCGGGAGACGCCATTTTAAGCCGCAGTGGGGAAGAAAGGAAAGCGCGGGAGACACCATTTTAAGCTGCAGCGGGGAAGAAAGGAAAGCGCGGGAGATGCCATTTTAAGCCGCAGCAGGAAAGAAAGGAAAGCGCGGGAGACGCCATTTTAAGCCAGTCTAACCACACCCAAAAATGCCGAAGAGTGGCAGTATCACAGCGTTCGACAATGAAGTTGAAGATTGGACGACATATGTCGAACGCATAGAAGTATACTGCAAGGTGAATGAAGTGCCAGATGACAAGAAAGCGCTGGTATTGTTGAATTCAATGGGTGCAAAAACGTATGGCTTACTACGAAACCTAGTAACCCCAGAGAAGCCAGTAGAAAAGGATTTTGAAAACATAGTGTCAATCCTACAGGACCACTTAAACCCCACACCGCTGCTGATAGCAGAAAGATTTAAGTTTCACAAAAGGAACCAGCATAAAGATGAAAGTAATGCTGAGTATTTAACGGAACTGCGCAAGCTATCGAAACACTGCCAGTTTGGAACGGGACTAGCAGATACTTTAAGGGACAAGTTTGTGTGTGGGTTTCAAAGTGAAGGAACCCAGAAACGGCTTCTATCAGAAAAGGATCTTACGCTGGACAAGGCTTTCAGCATTGCAGTATCACACGAAGCAGCAGCACGGGGCGCTGCAGAGATACAACGGAGACCGCAAGAATATGGCACAAATGAAATGTCATACGGAACAGTGAAGTGCTATCGCTGCGGCAGAACAACACACGACCATAATGATTGCTGGTTCAAGGACAAAGTGTGCAGACAGTGTGGAAAAGTAGGACACATAGCACGAGTCTGCAGGTCGGGAAAGAAAACCAGCAGCAAGAAATCTCCACAGGAGAAGTACAAGAAGGTACATAAGGTGACGGAGAGTAGTTCAGACGAACAGAAAAGTGATACAGACTCCGGAAGCAAGGAGCTGGGTTGTCTGAAACTACATATGATCAAAACGGAGGATCACCAAACTATCTGGGTCACGCTCAAAATAGCAGGAGTCCAAGTGAAAATGGAATTGGACACAGGATCAGCCCTAACAGTCATAAACCGAAGGGACTACAAGCAGCTATTCTCACATATACCCTTGAGAGATACAAAGATTGTCTTGAAGACGTACACGGGGCAAAAAGTCTACCCCAAAGGAAAAATAAGGGTGAACGTTATATATAACGGCAAGGAAACACCAAAAATGGACCTATATGTATTGCCAGATGGAGGACCACCATTACTAGGACGTGAATGGATCCGGAAGATACAGCTAGATTGGCATTCCATACAGGCACTGACTGTGGCTGACAAAAACGATGACGACGTCACACCTGGACGACTGTCAAAGATCCTAACTGACACGAAAGAAGTGTTCCAGCAAGGACTCGGAACACTAAAAGGCATGACAGCGATGATTAAAATTGAAAACGCAAGCCCGTCGAAGCAGAGCTGGAGAGTCTGGAACGTTCAGGTGTGCTGTCCAAGGTAGACTGGAGCGAGTGGGCTACACCCATCGTCCCTGTGATTAAAAAGTCGTTGAGCAGCACGCCTGGAGAACCAAGGAAGGTTCGCATCTGTGCAGACTTTAAGGTAACAGTGAACCCGGTCCTTCACACCGTACAATATCCACTTCCGCGGATTGAAGATATTTTCGCCTCGCTATCTGGAGGGAAATGCTTCACTAAGATTGATCTGGCCCAGGCGTATCTGCAAATGGAGGTAGAAGAAGCATCAAAAAAAACCTCACAATCAACACCCATAAAGGTCTCTACCAATACAACCGGCTGGTATTCGGGGTAGCATCAGCTCCGGCTATTTGGCAGAGGGCAATGGAACAAGTCCTGCAAGGGATCCCAGGGACCCAGTGTTATTTGGACGACATCCTGGTCACGGGCGAAAATGACAGTGATCACCTTGCCAACCTGGAGCAGGTGCTCACTAGATTGCAGGAATATGGGCTCCGAGCTAACCGCCCCAAATGCGAGTTTTTTAGAAAACAGATCTCGTATTGTGGCCACGTTATCGATAAAGAGGGGTTACATAAGTCCCCAGAGAAGATTGAGGCAGTAGTCAAGGCTCCAGCACCGGAAAATGTGTCGCAACTGAGGTCGTTCCTCGGGCTGCTAAACTACTACCATAAGTTCTTGCCAAATTTGTCTACAATACTACACCCACTGAACACCCTACTGCAAACTGGGGTGCCATGGAAGTGGAGTGACGAATGTAGACTAGCTTTCCAGAAGAGCAAAACACTAATCGCATCGAAAGAGGTATTGGCCCATTACAACCCGGCATTACCAATTTGGTTGGCATGTGATGCATCACCCTACGGCATTGGAGCGGTGCTGTCGCACAAATTCTCGGACGGCTCAAAGAGGCCAATAGCCTTTGCGTCACGATCACTAACCTCAGCCGAGCGTAACTACGCCCAGATTGACAGGGAGGCCCTCGGCCTAGTGTGGGGAGTGAAAAACTTCAACCACTATCTGCACGGGCAGAAGTTCACCTTGCTGACTGACCACCAACCACTTGTCTCCATCTTTAATCCAAAGAAGGGCGTTCCGGTGATGACTGCACAACAGCTACAAAGATGGTCCCTTTTTCTAGAGGCGAACCAATATGAAATAGAGTATAAGGGCACGAAACGCTGATGGGCTATCACACCTGCCACTGCCTACTGCGGAGGAAGCACCAGCAGTGGACCCTGTCGAAATATTTTATTCGACTATAATTGAACGCTTGCCAGTAACTAACGCGGATATAGAGGAGACCTGAAATGACCAGACACTGTCTCAGGTATATGATTTGACGGTGAAGGGATGGCCAACACATGGCGACTCACTGTTGCCAGCATTCTCATCCAGAAGAGAACAGCTGTCAGTATGCCAGGGGACCTTGATGTGTGGATCCCGAGTGGTAATTCCACCCAAGTTAAGGGAGAGAGTGCTCAATGAGCTTCACGAAGGCCATCTGGGAGTGGTGAAAATGAAAAGCCTTGCCAGGGCTTATGTGTGGTGGCCGGGGATCGGTCAGCAAATCGAGGACCTAACCAAGAGCTGCTCAGGATGCCAGAAGGTCCCAAATGCACCACCACATGCCCCTCTACACCCACGGGAGTGGCCCTCCTCTCCATGGCAATGGGTGCATATTGATTTTGCTGGTCCATTCATGGACTCAAAGTTCTTAATAGCCGTGGATGCGCACTCGAAGTAGCCTGAGGTGATCAAAATGTCCTCCACCACCACGGAGAAAACTATTGCAGTCCTACGGACCATTTTTGCCAGGAACGGCTTGCCAGAGCAGATTTGCTCTGATAACGGACCACAGTTTGTGTCCGAAGAATTTCAAAGATTTATGAAAAGGAATGGGGTAAGGCATTACACATCCGCCCCGTATCATCCAGCCACAAATGGATTGGCTGAGAGGTTCGTACAAACCTTTAAGAAGGCAATAAAGGCTATGTACAATGACAACATTCCGCTGCAGCACAAGGTGGACAATTTCCTGTTCGCCTACCGGAATGCGACACATGCAGTCACCAACCAGGCCCCAGCCATGATGTTCTTTAACCGAAGGTTAAGATCTCGCCTGGATTTGCTCAGACCAAACGTACGAAGAGATGTCGAGAGTAAGCAATTCCAGCACATCCATGAGAAGCCAACAAGGAGCTTCAATATAGGGCAACCAATCTTGGCCCGCGACTACCGAACAGAAAAATGGCAGCCAGGAGCAATATGCACACGGCAGGGCCCACTAATGTACACAGTGGACGTTGGGGAGAGCATCGTGAGACGCCATGCTGACCAGATCCGAGAGTCACAGGAACAAGTCAACCCCATGCCTCGCCCATACGTACCTGGTGATGAACCCGACGTACAGGTAGCATCGGAAGCTGATGAACCAACCGACGACAGGGGGCCAGAATCGCCTCCGCACCAAGAACAAGACACTCGGGAAAGGCGCTATCCAGAAAGGATCAGGAAGCCTCCCCAAAGACTGAATTTATAAATAGACTATTTTCAGCTAATGTTGCATGTTAAAAGCGTTAATTGTAATTAGTTTGATATTTAATTGTTAAATGAGTGTTATGGTACTGTTAATCTAAAAGGGGAGGAATTGTAATGTAAGGGGAGAACTACTTTTTACAGCTCCTGTATACTGTAGTACCGGCAGTGACCACACCTGTATATAAACCCTGAGTGGTGATCTGTATAGTTAGTTCTAGAGTAACCCTCATTCAGTAAACACCTGTTGAATCGTTCCCTGCAGTCGTTCTCTGATTATTGAAGAACACAACATTAAGATACACGGATCTAACACTGGATTTTGCCAGCGCTCGAAGGGCGGATTTGAAGGCAGGGCCGCTGTCAAAATAGCAAAGATTGACAGCAGGTAGGAAACCCACTGTCAACCCACCTCCACGCGAGTCTCCCAAGTGTCGGGTCTGTCTGCGCAGAACTGACCCGACCCCAAACAGCGGGGGAAACAATTTTTATTTTTTATTCATTGATGGGATATGGGTGTCACTGGCTAGGCCTGCATTTAGTGCCCATCCCTAATTGCCATTAAGATGGTGGTGAGCCGCCTTCTTGAACCGCTGCAGTCCATATGGTGTAGGTACACCCACAATGCTGTTAGGAAGGGAGTTCCAGGATTTTGGCCCAGCGACAGTGAAGGAACGGCGATACAGTTTCAAGTCAGGGTGGTGTGTGGCTTGGAGGGGAACTTGTAGGTGGTGATGTTCCCATGCATCTGCTGCCCTTGTCCTTCTAAGTGGTAAAGGTTGCGGGTTTGGAAGGTGCTGTTGAAGGAGCTTTGGCGAGTTGTTGCAGTGCATCTTGTAGATGGTACACACTGCAGCCACAGTGCACCGGTGGTGGAGGGAGTGAATGTTGAAGGTGGTGGATGGAGTGCCAATCAAGCGGGCTGCTTTATCCTGAATGGTGTCGAGCTTCTTGAGTGTTGTTGGAGCTGCACTCATCCAGGCAAGTGGAGAGTATTCTATCACACTCCTGACTTGTGCCTTGTAGATGGTGGAAAGGCTTTGGGGAGTCAGGAGGTGAGACACTCGCCGCAGAATTCCCAGCCTCTGGCCTGCTCTTGTAGCCACAGTATTTATATGACTGGTCCAGTTCAGTTTCTGATCAATGGTAACCCCCAGGATGTTGATAGTGGGGGATTCAGCGATGGTAATGCCATTGAATGTCAAGGGGAGATGGTTAGAGTCTCGCTTGTTGGAGATGGTCATTGCCTGGCACTTGTGTGGTGCGAATGTTACTTGCCACTTGTCAGCCCAAGTCTGAATGTTGTCCAGGTCTTGCAGCATATGGACACGGACTGCATCAGTATCTGACGAGTCTCGAATGGTGAACAGTGTGCAATCATCAGTGAACATCCCCACTTCTGACCTTATGATGGAGGGAAGGTCATTGATGAAACAGCTGAAGACGGTTGGGCCTAGGACACTGCCCTGCGGAACTCCTGCAGTAATGTCATGTGATTGAGATGAATGACCTCCAACAACCACAGCCAACTTCCTTTGTGCTAGGTATGATTCCAACCAATAGAGAGTTTTCCCCTTGATTCCCATTGACTGCAGTTTTGCTGGGGCTCCTTGATGCCACACTTGATTAAATGCTGCCTTGATGTCAAGGGCAGTCACTCTCACCTCACCTCTTGAGTTCAGCTCTTTTGTCCATGTTTGGACCAAGGTCAGGCGCCGAGTGGCCCTGGCGGAACCCAAACTGGGCGTCAGTTAGCAGGTTAACAGCCAAATTGAATGCTATTTTGAGGCTTCCTTCCAATTTTTTGTGCTCCCCGACGGGTTACCCGCTGCTCGGGGAATATGCCAGCTCACCCTGGCGGGAGTTGAGTCTGCTCTGATGTATCTGATAAGCTGAAAGCTGCAGAAGTGGTGTAAAAAATGCCATGTTGCAGATGGTCAGTTTCAGAGCGCAGAAACTGTTAGTTACTGATTTGTAAGACAGAGATTTCTTTAGCTTGCAAGTGTTTAGAGCCAACTGTATGCCCAGTGCCACCTCATTGGAGCAACCTCTCTCACCATTGACAGATCGCTTCTGTCATCTCAGCTGCAGCTGCCATCTACTGCAGTATCATCGGTGCCCTAGAAACTATCTCGCCTTGCTCCTCTGATTCCTTCCACACTCAGCCCCAACATCACCAGGCACACCAGCAGCACCAACCTTCTCCGCTATCACCTGATGCTGCACAGGATACAGGGCATCAACCCCTGACAACATTGATGCCCAGGGAGGCCAACGATGGCATCACCATGGCCAGATTTACTTCACTTGACGCTGTAAACCCTGACTGCCACATGATGCACCAGGTTGACACCATCCCAGCACCGTAAAGCATCCCTTTAATATCCAAGCCATTCCATGCACAACTCATCACTATAGCAGGGGGGCGGGGTAAGAGTTATGCCTCAGCATTCACTGGAACTCAGTAAGACACTTCTCAATGTGTGCACAGATCTGTCCAATAAGGTGCAGTGTTGAAAATACAGATTTCACTATGACAACACATTACCAGAAACTTCACATGGACATTGGCTAAACGTCTCAAGTGCCTACCCTTGTGTGTTGCTAGTTGGTATGCTTGCAATAGGATGAAGGTGAGGGTGAGGGGTGGCTAGTGAGATGGGGAAGTGATAAAGTAGATAGAGAGGGTTGGTTGGAGTTGCAAGGCAAGTTGGTGTAAGGATGTGCAGGAGAAGGGTATGGAAGGTAGAGTGACGGGGAAGTGTTGAGTGGCACAGCGGGGTGAGTTTGAGTGTGGCTTTGTAGTAACGTTGTGATCCACTGAAAGGTTGGCGCCACTGCAGCCAGGGACTCCTGACGACATCCCTGCTTTTGCCCCCCTGTGCAATGTGCAACCAGGCTGCGTTGGTGGCCTGGGGAGGTTTCTTCCGCCCTTGGAAGAGGACCTCCCTACGTGCATATGCTTATGGAGGGAGTCATGGGTGAGCCTGGGTGCAACCGTCCACCTTTGTGCAGTGTTCATCAGTGTTTGCAGCGCCTCAATGCTGTAAAATACTGACAGAACAACTGTCAAACACAAATAACATCAGATGACCTGCTTCCTGTTACTTGGCCGGGAAGCCCGCAGGGTGGGCTTAACAAGGCCAATCAAGGGAAAATCACTGATAGAGCAGCTGCAGCCGGGAGCAGGACCAGAATCCGTCAATCAGCTATCCCGCCACCACAGAGAAAATCCAGCCCATAGCATTCCCATGCACCTGCTATTCTTGACCTAGATGGTGGAGGTCGCAGGTTCGGGAGGTGCTACGGAAGAAGCCTTGGCAAGTTGCTGTAGTGCATCCTGTAGACAGTACACACGCCAGCCATGGTACTCTGATGGTGGAGAAAGTGAATGTTTAAGCCACTGGATGGGGTACCAAACAAGCAGACTGTTTGTCCGCTTGGATGAGGAATTGGCTTGCGGACAGAAAACAGCGAGTTGTGGTAAATGGCTGTTTTTCAGACTGGAGGATGGTAGACAGTGGTGTTCCCCAAGGGTCAGTGCTGGGGCCACTGCTTTTTTTTTTGATGGCCTGGATATTGGAATAGAGTAGAATTTCTAAATTTGCCGATGACACCAAACTTGGGGGTGTGGCAAACAGTGATGATATCAATCGACTGCAACAGGACATAGCAGAATGGGCAGACAAGTGGCAGATGGAATTTAAGAGAAGTGTGAGGTGATGCATTTTGGCAGAAGCAACAGGGAGAGGCAATATACACTTAATGGCACAGTTTTAAAGAGTGTGCAGGGACAGAGGGACCTGGGAGTTAATATGCATAGGTTCCTGAAGGTGGCAGGACATATTGAGAGTGGTTAACAAAGCATATGGGATCTTGGGCTTCATAAATAGAGGTATTGAGTACAAAAGTAGAGAACTTATACTGAACCTTTATAAAGCACTGGTTAGGCCACAACTGGAGTATTGCATCCAGTTCTGGTTACCACACTTTAGGAAGGATGTGAAGGCCCTGGAGAGGGTGCAGAGGAGATTTACTAGAATGGTTCCAGGGATGGGAGCTCTTAGCTACAAGGACAGGTTGGAGAAGCTGGATTTGTTTTCATTAGAGCAAAGGAGGTTGAGGGGTGATTTGAGAGGTGTACAAAATTATGACAAGTTTGGATAGGCTAGACGGGGAAAGGCTGTTCCCACTAGTTGATGGTACAAGGACTGGGGGACACAGGTTTAAAGTTTTGGGCAAGAGATACAGGGGGGATGTGAGGAAAACTTTTTTACGCAGCGAGTGGTGATGACCTGGAATTTGCTGCCGACGGAAGTGGTGGAAGCGGAGGCACTAATGTTTTCAAGGGGAGACTAGATAGGCACTTGAGGGAAATAAACCTGCAGGGCTACAGGGATAGAGGACTGACTGGATTGCTCTACAGAGAGCCGACATGGACTCAATGGGCCGAATGGCCTCCTTCTGTGCCGTTATGATGGGACTTCTGGCTAGTGTCAAGCTTCTTGAGTGTTTTTGGAGCTGCATCTATCCCAGCAAGTGGAGAATATTCCAGCACACACTTGACTTGTGCCTTGTAGGTGGTAGAGAGTCTTTGGGGACTCAGGTGAGCCACTAGCCACAGAATACCTGAATCGCTGACCTGCTCTAGCAGCCATGGCATTTAGGTGGCTGGTCCAATTCAGTTTCTAGTCATTAGTGACCCCCAGGATATTGATGGTGGGAGTCTTGGTGATTGTTATACCATTGCATGTCAAGAGGAGGTAGTTATGCTCTCTTGTTGGAGATGGTCATTGCCTGGCACATGTGTGACACCACTTATCAGCTCAAGCCCGGATATTGTCGAGGTCTTGCTACATGCAGGCATGGACTGCTTCATTATCTGAGCAATTCTGAATATGACTTGCACTGTTTAATGATCAGTGAACAGCCCCACTTCTGACTTTATGATGGAACAAAGGTCATTGCTGAAGTAGTTGAAAATACATAGGCCTAGGACACTGCCCCGAGGAATTCCTGCAGCAACGTTGAGGTTGAGATGATTGGCCTCCAACAATGGCAATCATTTTTACTTGTGCCAGGTAGGACTCCAGCCACTAGAGAGTTTTACCTCTGATCCCCATTGACTTCAGTTTTACTAGAGCTCCTAGGTGCCAGACTTGGTTAAACACTGCCTTGATGTCAAGGGAAGTGACTCTCACCTCACCTCACTCTCAGAGGCATGTTGGCAATGGCACATGGTTACATACAGACTGGTCCCAACACTTGTGGAAAGTTGTCCTGGAAGTCAGCCTCCTGCCAACTATGTGTTTGGACTCTGACACCCAAGGCCTCTATGGTGCACAGGCTAGCACAATGCTAAATACTATAGTGCATCTTTCCCTAAATGTCTGTGGGACATTTGCCAATCTGAACATGTAATACATAGTTATAAATTTGATGAACTATGTAATTACAAACCAAAATATAGGCAGCACCAAAATGAACCATGTCAAAAACAGATCTTGCTGGAATTACATCAAGACATTACTTCTGAATTTCAAAATTACAGCTTATTTTCAGATGAGCTTTCTATTTGTGGATTTCATGCCTACCTGTGCCATAAAAATGAAGTTCAAAAGAACATTTATCCCATGCACATCTAGGTGCAAAATTGTTGCTAAACTGCCTCCTGCGAAAATGTAGCCCTGCGTAAACATCGCAAATCACAGGAGATTAGACATGGTCTATGGACCAAATGGTCTTCTGTGGTTCCATAAATCTCTTTACAAAATTGCTTCAGTTTGGCCATCAGCATTACCAAGAATTACTGGTTTCTTTCTGAAGGTATGGCTAATATAATGTACAGTATTTTGCTGTGTACAGCAGGTTTATTTGTACTGCTTGCTCTTTCAGATGTATACAATTTAATATAACAGTATTCAGTTTAAAATTTACAAGAATATGAAACTATAAATACACAGCCTGCAAGCTTCTCGTTTCTTATCCAAGTAACATTCCCTTTCACAAGTCCTTCTAGTTACAATATTCTTGACAATATTTAAGATGGTCAATCCTTTAAAGTCCGATGCCCACATTACATCATATACACAAGTGGTGGAAGTTTAGTGCAGATGAGGTATAGTCAATATTGAAGATCATCCCTTTAACAAGTAGGATAATAGCAAATTGTTTTTTTTTTTTTTTAAGGATACGGTAGCAAGCGGAGTTTAGAAAAAATCTTTTAATTTGCAACTGTGCTAGTGTCTTAAAATTACATAACTGATTATATAAAACGCACATGGAGGTTTTATATTGCACTTTTATTTTGCTGGAAAATAAATTATGCAACTTAAAAAATAAAAATTCAAAAAAATAATGTAGTACATCAAAATAGTTTGATCAGGCTGCTATGTAGAAACTGCTACCATTCAAAAATTGTACAGCATCATAACCTTGGTATGTAGTGGCACACATTCAACTTGTAAATATTAATTGTAGATAAAGTAAAACCTATCAATTCAACTTTGCGCAACACTCCAGGCTTTAGTGTATATTACAGGAAGGCTTCTAAGTTTTCAACATCTTACAATATGTAAAATATGCAACAGCTTATGTATAACTAGGGTAACAAATGTACACAATTTATTGGTGACCTCAACACAGCTCCACATGAAAAATCATCCGTGCAAGTCCAAGTTTCTTCAGTATTTTGTGTACAATAAATTGCACAAATGAGTAAAGAAATCTTATTCTCAACATAATGAAAAAACTCAAGTTATAAGTTTTCATTGCAGTTTTCTATACTTTTAAAAAGATGGTTTCTAGGGTAGTATAAACAAGTAGATCCAAACACTGAGGATTTGTGAAATATTTTAACTAGTTATTCAATAACTTGTACACTATTTCTACATTTTAAGTTATACAAGTTACAATCAGTTGTCTTTTTCTTGGATTTTATTTTTATGGGGTAAAAAAAGTGTAAAATTACACTCACTGATGCCGCAGGGAGCAAATGAACAGGTCTCTTTAAAAAAAAAAAAAACAACTAAAATGAAAGATTCTGTGGACACAGAAATGGAAGACTTCAAAACGTAATTTTAATATCTATTACCATTAAATTGCAGATTTCGATAAAACAATTTCTATTAAGTCACACAATTCTAAATTGTTGACTAATTCCATATAAAAAGATGATTCTTATTCCATTTGAATAAAAGTAATAATTCTAATATTTCCCATGTTTTCTCTACCAGGCAGTGTTGCAACAAGATCCATATACACATCTTTATTTAATGAAGTGAAACTCTGTGTGCAGATACATGGTGCATGCCGTTTCTGGGGTTTTCATAGAGCATGCAATTTGTTTTTGTTTATACTAACTTACTCTGTATTAAATCACAATAATCTGGTCACATAATCAAGATTAATTTTAATTTTTATTAAAATATTTATTCAGGACCTCCTCCCAGATCATTGTGATTAGATCCAGAACTAGACATTGATTTCTCCGCATTTGGTATTTGGTTGGCATTGAAGAACTGAAATCAGTACTCGGATGTTTTTCCAAGTTCTCATCTAGCAACAGTACCAAGCAAATACTGGGACCAGCAAAAATGGTATGCATCCCTTTTTTCCTTCTTTGTTCTTCCTCACTCCACCTATGCATATTTTTCAGTCATGCAGTTACTCACCTCAGTGCACTCAAGGGATTGGACATGTTTCAAACTGAGAATTCATGATCCCCACACTCAATTACTGCATCTACATAGAATGCATTTTACATGTAATAATACTCCCTTTTAAAGGGGAGAATGCCTAGGTACTTCTTAATGAAAACCCCAACCTGAAAGTAAGGTATTCAATTTTACCACCCCATAAATATTAGGGATGTAAGTTTTGCAGGAGGGAAATGGAAATTACGCACCAAAATCCCCTTTTATGCATACATGCCACGTGTACAATCATCAGTGCCCTGCACAAACTGCAATAATTTTAGGGGCACCTAATAATTATTTTCACCCAATTTTCTCCCCTCCCCAAGTCATTGACTCCTTGCTGCGGTATATTTCTACGGATGTCAGTTGCCCTCCGGTGCCTCACCCAAGTGCCTGTTATTCACGTTTGAACTTTGTCAATGAATGTAACAGGCTGTTCAACTATAGCTGGCACCATGCTGAGCCCAGTCCAATCATCATCTGACATCTAACTAATGCACACTTCGAGCAAGAGTTACCAGGTATCAATCTGGAGCAGGAATCCTGGTTTATCTTCCCCTCAAAGTAGGGAAGCCAAGGCCTACTGCTGTTCTGGCTGAGCTCAGCTAACTCGTCACAGTCCAGCGATTGAATCTTGAACCTTCATAGTCTATGTCCCAGTTACTCATTAGATAATTTCACCAAGACACTGGACGACAGTCAACTAGTACTTAATGTCAAATTGTATTTCTAAAAAAAATAGATTTTTGCCAAGTCTCACAATTCATCAATTATCCGTGAATCAAAATACAACATTGTGGACTTGCATTCCTACTGGCTGAGTGGCAGGAAATGTTCAAAGAGCATAGATTCAGAGTCAAGGTCACTGCCAACCATGGTCACCATTTCTTTGAATTTGTAGCACATATGAAAAAAAGTTATTAAAAGAATGGGATTTAAAATGTGAACAGCCTAACATTTAATATATTTAATAATCTTCATTCTTAATGAGTTTGACAATTTTCCCAATTCCCAGAATATACAGTACCATGAATTCCAAGCAGGCTAATACCATGTTAACTAGATAAAACCTTTGACAAAGCTGCACAGTCTCCACCCCTCTCCATCTGAACCAAACTTCTGACAAAAGCATTAGCCTTAATTTGGGATTGCAGGACATTCCTGACCATAATATGTTACAGATTTAGCCAATGTCACTCCTCAGTCAACTCACCAGCAGAGACCCTCATATAACAGTCCATTTTATCTCTCCCCACAGTACTAAGACTGGCAAAACTCATCCTAAAAAGAGAAAGGTCAGGTTGAAGTGCAGTCAGCACGTGATTCCAACTAAGGTCTCTACAACGATAATTAAAACTGCTGTCTAATTGAATAAAATTACAATACATCAGTATAACTGAAGCCACATATAGAAAAGTTAGGCAAGACATTTTCAGCAGTGTCAGAGAGGGTGTTGACAAGTGTTTGTGGGGCACTGAAGATTTAAAAAGAAAAACAGCTAAGAGTACTGTATGCACACATGCAAGGGTGGTTGCCAAAATATTAGCTTTTTTTTTTATTAGTAGAGACCAAATTTTTTGAAACATGATCCAATTTTATAAGCTGGTTCAATTACTGGACCACTCACCAAGTAGTAAACTGTGCTTAGGTTTTCAGCTGCCTCAGAACTACACTAAATCCTAGTGACAGTTGCATTTTTCTTGTGTAATCAGCCACCAGTCACAAAAGCAGATACACATTTAGTCTGTTACTATTTCTCCTCTTCTCCCCCGCATTCCTCAGATTCCCTCAGAAACTTTTCATCTGGGATTGACCTCCAGCAAAGAAAATGGGGTAAGGGCAGGCTACAGACATCTCCACTAACATTACCAGTCAATAGGATTGGATGCAACAGGTAAAAATGAACGAGGTTTTTCCATCCCCAAATTTTCTCTCCTTCCTCTCCTGAAGGCACCAACTCTTGATGGGATACAGTTCCACAGGAGCTGGCAGCACCGCTGTTCTTCACCCAAATAGTTAGCTTCACGTGTGAGGCAAAATTGTATCAGGCTATTTGTAGAGGGCATTGCAACTCAGCCTGATCCTGTCCTCACCCATTGTATACTTTCCAGCTGGAATTACTGGCTAGCAGTCAGGAACAGAATTCCTGGTTCATTTTCTCTCTCCCCAGCCCAGGAAACAATGAAGCAATATTTAAAAACTATATTTTACCACCTGCACTGAAAAAAAATGTAATTTAGTACAACTGGTTAACTGAGCCTAAGTTCTAAGCTGTCTCAGAACAATGCATGATCCCAGACCAATTGTAACAACTGGTGCCCTTGTTGAGAAAATCCAACAACACAGACTGCAAATAAAATTTGGTACCTTATGGCCTGTATGGCTTGGTGCTATAATAGATGGTTCCTTTACCCAATAGGCTTTAGGGAAACTTCAAATTATAGTTTTTATATCCTTCCCTCACCTCTACACCAAACATGTTGGAATCTTTTCTAACTCATGGTACTCCTTTGGGACGCCAGAAAAAAGTGAAAAATATTCATCCCAACTGTGACAGGCTTGGCTGACCGGCTTGAATGAAGGCTACCTTTGAATTCAGGTTGCAACCAGCTAATTCAGATAGCATTAGAATGACTAGGATATGGACAACTCTTTCTTCTAACATTACCACATCAGCTAAGCTCAATAGTGAACCACTATAGCCAGAGTAATATTAAACATTTCAAATGTGCAACAGGTTAAAAAAATCATATCAGGTCAGTCACTACTAAATGACAGCACCTGGTATCTTCAGAAAAGTGAAACTACTGCTCCTAACACTATTTTTCTTTGCAATACAAAATGACTCAAGTATTTTCCCCAGTGCATGAAATTTAAAGTCCTATATTCACTGGTTTAAGTATGTCTGGAAAAAACTGTATTTAACTCTGGTACAGAACAAGTGAAAATAGGGCTAAAGTTACCAAGAAAGCATAGCAGGCTCCGATGAATTCAGTACTCCCACAAAACAGCATGCTGTCAAAAGTGAACTACACAAAGGCAGGTAAATGCTAAGTGGATGAAACTGGTAAATATTGTTCATCTGTGGTACGGTAAGGCAGGGACTTAATAATAATGCAACTGAATAAATCTTTGAATTGTAGTCACTCTTCTGCTACCTTTTTCAAAGTCTGCAAAGACAAAATAGGACTCATTCCAACTTCTGACACTGTTCTCTTACACAGTCACTTATGCCATATAAATGAAAGTGTTTATGTCCGACTCATCCCTTCTAATATATTTGTGCTCTATCAGCCATTCAATTTGTTCTTTGATCATTTTTTTCTGTGGCAAGAACATATTTTTCAGTATTTCTACAAGTTCTGTCTGGAGCTGAGCATTTGTGATTTTTTTCCGCATCTTCATGATTTGTATGATCGCTTCCTGGAAATTAAAACAAAATGGAATCAAAATTTCAAACAGTGGATCAATTTACATAATAGCTTCTGGTATTTTCCCTGTTCTTCAAAATGAAAACGAACAAGCTTTCCTAGCTTTTAAATTGAAGTTTTTTTTTTTTTTTTTTAAATTGAAAGTTTTATTTAAGCAATTAAACATTAGTATTTGTACAGAATACTTTATATACTATATAATTTTCTTCTAGTATACCTACAAAATGGAATATTCCTTTTAAAAGCCCCGTCAGTCACAAACCTTAAGATAATGAAATAGTTGATTGTATTCGAAATATACAGCAGGACCTCGAGGGTAATAATCTCTGGATTATTGCCTGAGCCATGTGAAAATTGGCATAGAAGCAGTCGGATCAGGAGAATTAACACGTGGCTAAAGGGCTGGTGTGGGAAAGAGGGGTTCCTTTTCTTGGGACACTGGCACCAGTTCTGGGACAGGAAGGAACTGTACCAATGGGACGGGCTCCACCTGAACTGGGATGGGACCCGTGTCCTAGCGGAAAGGGTAAATAGGGAAGTGGCAAAGGCTTTAAACTAGTAAGATGGGGGGAATGATCTACAAGAAACGTAACCAGCCTAAATATAAACAAAACAGGAAAAGAGAGCATAGGAAAGAATAAAGTAAGGGAGGACATTCATGGCAAGGGAATAAATAGTTATAGAACAGAAATCTAAAAAGATGGTTAAACATAAAGTGAGAGGAAATCCTATTAAAAATGAGCTAAACTGTCTGTACAGCAATGCACAGTGTCCGTAATAAAACAGGGGAGCTGGAGGCAATCATACGTTGTGAAGAACCAGGCATAGTAGGGATTACTGAGACATGGCTACAGAAAAATCAGGACTGGGAATTAAACATTGCAGGGTATAACATATTTAGAAAAGACAGAGAGGGAAAAAGAGGTGGAATAGCTGTACTTATTAGGGATAACAATGGCAGTAGAAGTGACACAGATATTAGCAAGACAAAAATAGAATCCATATGGATAGAGATAAAAGATAAATCACACTAATAGGCGTAGTCTATAGACCACCTAATAGTGGAAGGGAGGTGGAGGAAGGAGTATACAGACAAAATAGGGAAATGAGTAAAAAACAGAATCATCATCATGGGGGATTTCAACTACCCCGATATTAATTGGACAGAAGAGGTAGGTAAAGGGGATAAGGGAATGCAGTTCCTACAATGTGTACAGAACTCTTTTCTAACCCAGTATGTAAAAAGCCCAAGGGAGGATTCGCATTTGGATCTAGTAATGGGGAATGAACCAGAGCAGATAAGAGAGGTAAAGGTAGGGGAACAGCAAGGGAATGGTGACCATAATATAATGCGCTTTTTTAAGGATAACTGAGGAGAAAAGTATGATGAAAACCAGGCTAATAGACTGGAGAAAAGCTGATTTTAGCTGAGAATAGAACTTAGGAAAAAAAATGGGCAACAATATTGGCAAACAACGATGTAGAACAGCAATGGGAAACATTTAAAACGGTGTTCAACAGAGTGCAGGAAAAAAATATTCCGCTAAAAGGAAAGAACAAACTAAACAATGATGAGACTCCATGGATGAATAAAGCCACAAGGGAACAATTGAGGGTAAGGAAAGAGGCATACATTTAGTACATAGACAGCAGGGGAGTGCATGATAAGAGAGAATACGAAAAGATTAGGGGATTAAGTTATCAAGGAACTTCAAACAAAATAGTAAAATATTTTATAGGCACATCAATTAAAAATAGATTGGCATGGGATTAGGGCCATTATGGGATAGTCAGGATAATACAACAGGTAACAATAGAGAGACGGCAGAAATATTAAATAATTATTTTGCTTCAGTATTTACCAGGGAGATAGAACAGGTGGACAAGACATTGGATGATGAGATTAGTAATGAGATAAGTGCATTTAAAATTTTAAAAAAGGGGATATATTAAATAAATTAATCAAACTCAGGATAAAACCCCTGGTCCAGATGGATTGCATCCACGCATTTTAAAAGAATCTAGGGAAGAGATAGCAGAGGCATTACTATGCATATTTAATAATTCGTTAGAAAAAGGTATAGTGCCAAAGGACTGGCGGATAGCTAACGTAATACCGATATTTAAGAAGGGGGATAGAACATGTCCAGGGAATTATGGACCAGTCAGCTTAACATCGGTGGTAGGAAAAATAATGGAATCCCTACTAAAGGAGAAAAGAGAAGAACATCTAGAAACCAAAAATATAATGAAAAGTAAACATGGATTTCAAAAAGGAAAGTCTTGCTAGACCAACCTCTTTGAAGAGATAACACTTAGGAGAGTACTGCGTACAGTTCTGGTCGCCATATTATAAAATGGATATAGAGGCACTGGAGAGGATGCAGAGAAGATTTACAAGGATGATAGCAGAAATGCGAGGGTATACATACCAGGAAAAGATGAACAGGCTGGGTTTCTTTTCTCTTGAAAAAAGGCCGAGGGTGACCTAATAGAGGTCTTTAAAATTATGAAAGGTTTTGATATGGTGGATACAGAGAATGTTTCCACTTGTGGGGAAGAGCATAACTAGAGGACATCAATATAAGATAGTCACCAAGAAATCCAATGCGGAATTCAGAAGAAACTTCTTTACCCAAAGAGTGGTGAGAATGTGGAACTCACTACCACAAGGAGTGGTTGAAGTGAATAGTATAGATGCATTTAAGGGGAGGCTAGACAAACATATGAGGGAGAAGGGAATAGAGGGTTATACTGATAGATTTAGATGAGGAAAGACAGGAGGAGGCTCGTGTGGAGCATAAATGCCGGCATGGACTGGTTGGGCCGAATGGCCTGTTTCTGTGCCATATATCCTATGTAATCTAATGTAATATTAACATGAAGTAGCTACTGTATCAACATCAAGTCAGCATCAGGCTGATAAAGAACAAACCTGCATTTATATAGCACCCCATCATATTTCTCAAGCGTTCCAAAGTGCTTCACAGATAGTGAATTACTTTGTAGTGCAGTCATTGTTCTTAAGTAAAGACAGTAGCCATTTTGCACACAGTAAGATTCCAGAAATAACAATGAGATGAATGACCAGTTTTGATGAAAGGTCATCAACCTGAAACGTTAACTCGGTTTCTCTCGCCACAGATGCTGCCTGACCTGCTAAGTATTTCCAGCATTTTCTGTTTTTATTTCCAGCATCCACAGTATTTTGCTTTTGTGACCAAATAATCTATTTTTGGTGGTGTTGCTTGAAGGAAGAAAGCTGGCCAGGGTACCAGAAGAACAGTCAGCCGTGGCTCAGTTGGAGCACTCTTGCCTCGGAGTCAGAAGGTTGTGGGTTCAAGTCCCACTCCAGAGACTTGAACACAAAGATTTAGGCTGACTCTCCACTGCTGTACTGAGGGAGTGCTGCACTGTCTGAGGTGCCATCTTTCAGATGAGACAAGGCCCCATCTGCTCTCTCAGGTGGACGTAAAAGATCCCATGGCACTATTCTGAAGATGAGCAGGGGAGTTATCCCAGGTCTCCTGGACAATATTTATCCCTCAATCAACATCACTAAACACAGATTATCTAGTCATTAACACATTGTTGTTTGTGCTATATAAATGTAAGTCTGTCTTTCTTTCTTCTTTGAATAGTGCCATACAATCTTTAGCATCCACCTGAACCAATGGAACAGGCCGATAGGGTCGGTGTTTAACATCTCATCTGAAAGACCAAAAATACAACATTCCCTCATTACCGTACTGAAGTGTCAGCCTAAAATAAATGCTCAAATCCTGGAGCGCTTGAACCCACAGCCTTTTAGCTCAGAGGCAAGAATGCTACCAACTAAGCCAATTTGCTAAAGGAGTTAAAAGATAAGAAAATAATCTTCACCCCAAATGTAACATACACCATTCCTAGGGGGACAGCAGCTAAAGGCCAATTGAGGCATTCATTTGCAAGCTTTCCTTGTGGTCTTCAGAGAGAAGGGGTTTTTGTGCTCCTTTAAGACTCAAAGACTTTGTGCAAGAGGGTAAATTTCCCATCAGCTGAAAGAGTCCAGTTTATGATTGTTCAACATTTGATTGGGCTAAGGGTCCAGTTGCAAGTACTTTTCAGAATCTGACAACAATGAAGATCACAACTGGGTAAAGATCAATAAATCACAATCTACAGCTAATTTATTACCAAAGGAAGAGGAAACCTCAACGAATTGGTGAGTGATTAAATATTGAAGCTTGCATTTCCCCAGAGCTTTCGGCTAAATTTTGGCAACCTGTATAATGTGACTTTCCTCAATTAACACAAGAAGCTCTGAAGCTGCTCATTCCCTTAATTCTAGCCAGTACTGAGAATTGCAACTCAACAGACGATGGCCTCAACGTGGGGAGTAATCAGACCCTCTACATTGGCTCAGCAACACCAGATAGAAAACCTGCACATAGCTAAGAAACAGACCCACTCATCCCACTGACTGAAATGTAAGCTATGCATATTTTATTTTTAAATGCTGTGGTGTGATGTGGGCTGGAAAGTTCAGTATGTTTATATTGGGGACAATTTTACATTGAAGGAGCCGTGGGTTTTTTCAGCTTATTTGGGGGTGGTGTAGGGAGAGACACAAAGAGGGCAAACTACTGCAAAGTTTGAGAATCCATGCTTTTATACTTGCTTTGGATCAATATGATGAATTTGTTCATTCAAATCTATCAGGCTGTAAAAACTTGCAACAGCTGTCTCAAAATAGCCATTATTATTATATGTATTATTTGAAGGGCATCAGCAAAACTCAAGCATATATGTAAATTATCAGGGAGCCTCCAAGTCACAACTGATTTGAATGAGCTGAATTGGAACATGCCAAGTACAAGAACTGGTAAGAATCTAAGATGGTTGTGCCAAGTAGGACTGTATATAAAAAGTAGTTTACTTTGGAGATTGTGGAAATTCTTACATTAAGAGAAAACAAACAGCAGGAAAATGATTTGAATGTAAAGCTGCAATATGTGGAAAAGGTATGGAGTAAAATACATTTTTCTTTTTAAAGTATCCTTATGGTTCCCTTTTCAGTAAATTCTGATTTTTGTTGCACCATTAGGGAAGTGGAAGATTTATCCCCATGGATGAACAAGCATATACTGCTCTTCTCATATTTCCCATCAGTCAGATCAAGAGGAGAAGCCAAACCCCCTCAGTCATGTAATGGCAAAGAGGAAATTTACTGCTGTGGGCCAAATTACTTTGCATTTCTCCTTTCAGACTCGCCATTCTTTGACCACTGTTGTTCACAATTTACATTAACGATTTAGACTTTGGAATCAAAAACACAATTTCTAAATTTGCGGATGACACCAAATTTTTTGGCGGGGTGCTGAAGATAGTCAATACTGGAGGAGGGCTGCAACAAATTACAGGACATTAGCATACTTGCAGAATGGGAATATAATTGGCAGCACGGTGGCATAGTGGTTAGCACTGTTGCCTCACAGCACCAGAGACCCGGGTTCGAATCCGGCCTCGGGCGACTGTCTGTGTGGAGTTTGCACATTCTCCCCGTGTTTGCGTGGGTTTCCTCCGGGTGCTCCGGTTTCCTCCCACAGTCCAAAGATGTGCGGGTTAGGTTGATTGGCTATGATAAATTGACCCTTAGTGTTAGGGGGATTAAATACGTGGGGTTACAGGGATAGGGTGGGATATGTGTTGGTGTAGGGGTTACGGGGATCGGGTGGGATATGCGTCGGTGCAGGCTCGATGGGCCGAAATGGCCTCTATCTGCACTGTGGGGTTTCTGTGATTTCTGTGAAATGAAGTTCAACAGATAAATGTGAGGTATTACATTTTGGTAGGAAGAATTGGGAGGTCACGTATTACTTGGAGGGTACGAGTCTAGGTGGGGTAGAGGAACAAAGGGATTTAGGAGTACAATTACACAAGTCACAAAGTTGCGACACAACAACAACAACTTGTATTTACATAGCACCTTTAACGTAGTAAAACGTCCCAAAGCGCTGCACAGGAGTACTATAAGACAAAATATTTGACACCGAGCCACATAAGGAGAATTTAGGGCAGGTGACCAAAAGCTTGGTCAAAGAGGTAGGTTTTAAGGAGCGTCTTAAAGGAGGAAAGAGAGATAGCGAGGCGGAGAGGTTTAGGCAGGGAATTCTAGAGCTTAGGGCCTAGGCAACAGATGGCACAGCCACCAATTTGAGCGATTATAATCAGGGATGCTCAAGAGGGCAGAATTAGAGGAGCGCAGATATCTCGGGGGGGGGGGGGGGGTTGTGGGACTGAAGGAGATTAGAGATAGGGAGGGGTGAGGCCATGGAGGGGTTTGAAAACAAGGATGAGAATTTTGAAATTGAGGCGCTGCTTAACTGGGAGCCAATGTAGGTCAGCGAGCACAGGGGTGATGGGCGAACGGGACTTGGTGCGAGTTAGTACACCAGCAGCCGAGTTTTGGATAACCTCAAGCTTACGTAGGGTAGAATGTGGGAGGCCAGCCAGGAGTGCGTTGGAATAGTCAAGTTTAGAGGCAACAAAGGCATGGATGGGGGTTTCAACAGCGGATGAGCTGAGGCAAGGGTGGAGACGGGCAATGTTATGGAGGTGGAAATAGCCGGTCTTTGTTATGTTGCAGATATGTGGTCGGGATGGAGTCAGTGGCTAGGGAGCAAAGTTTGTGGCGGGGACCGAAAACAATGGTTTCGGTCTTCCCGATATTTAATTGGAGAAAATTTCTACTCATCCAGAACGATATGTCGGACAAACAGTCTGACAATTCAGAGATTGTGTAGGGGTCGAGAAAAGAGGTAGTGCGGTAGAGCTGGGTGTCGTCAGCGTACATGTGGAAACTGACGCTGTGTTTTCAGATGATGTCGCCAAGGGGCAATACAGGTTAGCAAGGCCATAAAAATAGCAAACTAAGCACTGGGGTTTATTTCTAGAGGGATAGAATTGAAAAGTAGGGAAGTTATGCTAAACCTGTATCAAACCTTGGTTAGACCACACTTAGGAGAGTACTGCGTACAGTTCTGGTCACCATATTATAAAAAGGATATAGAGGCACTGGAGAGGGCGCAGAGAAGATTTACAAGGACGATACCAGATATGCGAGGGTGTACATATCAGGAAAGGATGAACAGGCTGGGTCTCTTTACTCTTGAAAAAAGACTGAGAGGTGGCCTAATAGAGGTCATTAAAATTATGAAAGGTTTTGATAGAGTGGATAGAGAGAGAATATTTCTGCTTGTGGGGAAGAGCATAACTAGAGGCCATCAATATAAGATAGTCACCAAGAAATCCAATAGGGAATTCATGAGAAACTTCTTTACCCAAAGAGTGGCGAGAATGTGGAACCCGCTACCACAGGGAGTGGTTGAAGCGAATAGTATAGATGCATTTAAGGGGAGGTTAGACAAGCATATGAGGGAGAAGGGAATAGAGGGTTATGCTGATAGGGTTAGATGAGGAAAGACAGGAGGAGGCTCGAGTGGAGCATAAACTGGTTGGGCCAATTGGCCTGTTTCTGTGCTGTACATCCTATGTAATCCTTTTTCTTTTCAATTTTCTCTTTCTCCTCCTGAAGGTTTTGATCTCCCCTTCCCACCTTTGCCCCCCCACCCAGGGCATGGCTCCATGTGGACCATGCACCTCCAACACCATGCCCAAGTGGCCAGTCTTTGTGAGCCCCAATAGAGAATACTGGTAGTCAACCACCAAAAACATCACAGCCACCCTCACCCAATGTTCCCACATGCATGTAATTTTATGGACATTTGTGTGCCCTCAAATTTCCAATACACGTTGCCAGTGAGCAAGGCTCCCTGCAGCGAGTGTAAAGGCAGAAAATTACCCCTTAAATTTCAACATACAATTTTTTAATATTAAGTTAATCACAACAGATGTTAGAGTTTAAAAGAGTTACGAGTTTATACTCGTTAAAGTATACCTGCGTGCGTAATATTCTCAGCTGGACTATTCCTTCATTTTCTTCTTCTCTCATTCTCTCTGTGGTTAGCTGCAATCTTCCAATTAAATTAATCTTTCCCCTCTTCTGAACTTTGCTGTTCTTGCTGGAAGACAGGTATGCATGCTATTGAAATAGAGTTCTTACATTTTTCTTTGGGAGGGGAGAAGAGGGCTTCTGACATTACTTATGCAACAGTTTAAAAAAAACAACTCAATGGTATCGAATGAGGATATTTGAATTAATCCTTTGTCAAATAACAACATTTTTACAAGGCAAGATATACATAATATTTTCACCTCTTTAAAAAGTGGTTCACATTTATAACTTACTGCTTCCTGGGCCTCAAAAACCCATGGCTTCACTATGGCAAGCACTGTAGCTTCCTCTTAACTGCAGCCCACTGAGGCAGGAAGAGCACCCACCCCATCTGGTTGATGTCAATTTCGAGAGTATGGAAGACAGCTCAGTCGAAGAAAACCAAGCATGCTTCGAGGATGAACCAGGAGAATTTCTTTGAAAACTGGTGCTTATTCCAGTCCATCTGCTATCAACTAGTTGTCACATAGATCATACACCAAGATTCTGAAGCATGCTCCACGACACCTGTAGGGTGACTCCAAGCTCTGGTGACAGTCAACCCACAAAACAGGCAACCATTCCATACAATGATTGATCTTTATATGAGGAACTGCCCAATATCAGTCCTAAATTTCCCTTTCACTAGATTGAACCCGTTCCCCCTTGTCTGGTGTTCCAGATTTGCCTTTCTATATTGTATACAGTCTTACAAACCTCTAAGTTGTCCTGGAGTTACATCCTTTCAAGGCCGATTACCCTAAATTTCACCAGTCTTGCTCATAACTCCGTTCCCTGACACTAGTGAGTCAAGTCTCAAATTTTTTCTGCATCACCTTCGGGCTTTAATGTCTTCCTTGTGTCTTGGTGACCAGAATTGGGACGTGCTCATGGTATAGTCTGAACAGGGCACTGTAGAGTTTCCTGATGACTTCCTCTAACTTGCACTCTACTGTTTTAGCTACATAGTCCAACATTTTATTTGCTGTTGATTCTTGCTGGTGATTGAACAGGTTGAGCAAAATCTTTTATTTCCTTTTTCAACTTCACCCTTAGATGCTTTGACACTATTACATACAATATATGCAAGTATGTGAGACAACAGCAGTTTAAATATTGCAAGTCCTGATCCGCCACCTCAGATTAAACTGAGAAATTGGTATCATCTTTGAATTTCACTAGTCTGTATTGAGTTTCTCAATCCAAGTTGTTAATGTAAATTAGAAACACTAGGAATTCTAGCACCAATCCTGGGAGCATGCCACTCAGTACTTCCCTCAATCCCAACATAATTTCTTTAACAAGTACCCACTACTTCCTATCCTTTAACCAATTGCTTACCCATTCCCAAATTTTTAAAACTCTCACCTCACCGCTTTGAAATTAGTAGCCTTCTGTGAAAAATTGTGTCAAATGCTTTTTGGAAGTCAAAGTATACCATGTTTTAGGGCTTTCCAGTCTAAACGGGGTGTCACTTCTTCAATAATGTCGAAGGTTGGTCAGATATGATCTCTCCTGAATCAATGTTGTCTGCTGTTTATTAGGTTAATCCTCATGTTTTATTGTTAAATTGATTTTATTATTTTATGGTACTGATTTAAGACATTGCATTGGTCATCATCTTTTGAAAATGGGCCTGTTTCCAATCTACTGGGATTTTTGGACTCCCTCATAAATGGTGGCCAAAACCCCATAAATGTCACCTCTTGTCTCGCTTTGTTCTTGTGAATAAACAATCGTCCACGCTGAGGATTTATTTGTTTTAAGCCTTTTCATGCTGTCTCAGACTTCCATGTCATTTATGTCAGTCATTAATTCTACTTGGATTATCATTTTCTTTGGGGGAAAGCGGATAGAGGTAAGGTTTCTTGCATCTTCCCTAACGAATACTTGAAAGTAGTATTAATTTATTATAGTAGCTACTTCATGCATATCCTCAGTTTCACTACTATTATAGGCCCAAAAATTGTAGTCCGCAGCGTTGCTCGAGTACGCCGCGGACCTGCGAAAAGAATAAGCACCTACCTGATGGGGGCCTTCATAAACTTGCTCTCTGATGCTGCATACCAGAGGACAGCGTAATGGCCCACAGATCCCAGGGACACAGCCTGTGTGGAAGCGTACCTGGGATCACATGGGCCTGGTCCTCCAATCAGGAAAGAGAATTCGATTTTACATCATTTCAGAAGGGAATCCCGTAATCAGATTTAATTACAATTAGGATTGGAATTTAATTCCTAATTAGCTTAATTCCACCAACTTCAGTACATCTTAGTTCGGTTAGTAAAAATGTAATTTTGCTGATAATTATCAACATTAAAACTCCAATCTTTGTAGCAACAAGAAAAACTCATTTGATACAATTAAACTATCCGACATCCAAGATGAAAATGGTTAAAACATACCCGAGATATCCCCTTGGAATTGCTGGGCAAATAGCCCAACTCTGCGGTAGCAATTGGTTTTTCTCTGGCCTTGCGGATGATCTGTCAACGCCTACATGGACATTGTAAGTTTGGGATTTGGCACATGTGGAAATCCCGAACTTGCAGGCCATTTCAAAGGCGCGTCATACCCACTGCAAATTCTGGCCCAATATCTTTTAGTGCCCTCGCCTCTTCCGACGGCCATCTTGCGCTTATAGTAGTGAAATAATTTCTTACCGTTATGTTTTGCATCTGCAGCTATGCTATTTTCCAAGTTGACCTTTACCTCCCTGACACCCTTTTAACACATTTCTACATGTTGCCATATTTGTTTTAGTGAACCATTTTAACTTTTTTCCCTACAGGATTTGTAGAATCATTTAAAAAAAAAAAAAACTTATTCCACTTCAGATTGATTTGTTAATTAATTATAGCGACGCTTGCTAATGCTAGGTATGTATTTATCCTGTATCAGCATTATGCCTTTAAAGGTCCTCCACTTCCATACGGAAATATTATTGAATGAATGTTCCCCAACTAATCTACTTAAGCTGTTCCTTCGATTCTTTTTCCTCTTGCTGTCTCCCAAGTTAAAAGGACAAACAGCCGTATGTAATGTTCCACCTAACTGGATCGCTAAAAGCTAGTTTTCCAGTAGCCACATTCTAGTAGCAAATTCATAAAGTTGGACTAAGACACTGATTTGCTTAGAGGATGCTTCATGCCTGCACTATTGCATTGGTTTCTCCAGATATAAATCTTTCAGGTCCCAAAAGTTTAATAAATTTTTTGCATCCACAGAAGTGTAAAAGAAATCCTCTACCATTTTGAATATTGCTGTTAAACCCATTTTTAAAAGCTGTAAGAGAGCCAAGAAAAACAAGATGGCAGTATACAATGAAAAAAAATTCAGCTGGTTAAAAAGTTAATTTAGGTTATAAGAAATTGTAGCTCTAATAACTAAAAATAAACATGATTTGAAAAACACTTTTAATACTTACATTAAAGAGAAGTCCTGATTCACTGAGAAAAGAGTGCCTTCTGTGAAGTCTTTGGGTGAGCTGACCTGAGGTTCATGGAGTAAAACTTGACGTTTCAATTTTGGAAAAGCTACAAGAGACTTTTGAAACAAAAACAGAACTAGTAAGTTTCACTGTCCTACTGTCATATAATAGTCGGCCAAATCATCAATGGATTGTCCAGAGATTCTCCCCCTTTGCCTTCCCTTCCACAAACACAGAGGAAACTTCATAAATGCCATATTACATATATTGGACAGGAAGGCAAAAAAACCTTGCTTTTGTATAGCACCTTTAATGTAGTAAACATCTTGAGGTGTTTCCAAAGAGGTGAAGGTAGGCAGTAACAGAATTAGAGGTGGTGAATAAAGGCATGGTCAAAGAGGTGTTTGAGAGGCTTCTAAAGGTGGCGAGAGTTTTAAGGAGAGAGTTCCAGAGCGTCGGGCCAAGACACTTAAAGGCACTGCCATTGAATATGGAGCAGATGAAGGAGGTGATACATGGACACCAGTCAGAAGAGCGCACTGGAACATAGAGCTGGGGAAGTGCAAAGGTAGGACGGGTAAGGCTGTGGAGGGATTTGTAAAAGACTTTGATTTCAGTGTGAAATAAAAACAGAATGCTGGAAATAAACAGCAATTCAGTCAGCACCTGTGAAGAGAGACCGAGAGAGAGCGACAGAGCCCGACAGAGCCCGACAGAGAAAGACAGAGCCCGACAGAGCCCGACAGAGCCCGACAGAGCCCGACAGAGCCCGACAGAGCCCGACAGAGCCCGACAGAGCCCGACAGAGCCCGACAGAGCCCGACAGAGCCCGACAGAGCCCGACAGAGCCCGACAGAGCCCGACAGAGCCCGACAGAGCCCGACAGAGCCCGACAGAGCCCGACAGAGCAAGACAGAGCAAGACAGAGCAAGACAGAGAAAGACAGAGAAAGACAGAGAAAGACAGAGAAAGACAGAGAAAGACAGAGAAAGACAGAGAAAGACAGAGAAAGACAGACTTGCATTTATATAGTGTCTTTCACGATCACCGGACGTTTCAAAGTATGTACCTCTCATCAAAGCCTGTCTTTTCTTTTTACAAATGCTAACCAATCTGCTGTGCAGTTCCAGCATGTTCTGTTTTTGTTTGATATCCAGCATTTACAGCTTTCCCTTTTTATTTTACACTTTGAATTCAATGTGCTGGGGTTGGGGAGCCAATGGAAAACAGGGCTAATAGGGGAGCAAGGTTTATTACTGGGTAAGATGCAAGTGGCAGAATTTTGCATGAGATAGAATTCATTCAAGTTCAGGAGGCTAGCAAGGAAGATGTGGAGCCTGGAGATTCAGCAAACAGCCAGGGAAGAGGATGGAATGGGGGATTAGGGAGCAAGGTTTCAGGATGGCTTTGGTTAGCTGAAACTTAGAGAAAGTCCTGGATCATCCACCACTACATAAAACAACCAGACAGCACAGCATTAGCCATGATGTCAAAGTAGGTGGTGGAAAGGTAGAACTGCTGACACCAGCATATATATGGATGCTGACCACATGCTTACAGATGTTGTCACTGAAGGGCAGCATATAAACTAGGAAGAGGAGCAGACCAGGATGTAACTTTGGGACACTCCCAAGGTGACCAGGACAGGAGGGGATCTCTGGTTTTTATGGGACAGGGATGAGCAGAACCAAGCAGACACGGTGCCACAGAGAAAGATGTAATGGGCAATTGTCAAACTCTGCAGGTAGGTTGAAGAGGGATTTTTAAAAATCTGATCTTGAAGTCTTGACCAGCATATCATTCAAAAGGCAAATAAATCGGTGACAGGCAGCCATGAAACCCAGATTCACAGCTCTCATGAAGAGGCACATGTACCACCATCTTAGTTATAGCATTGTTCATACAGCTAGATATTTTAAATCTGCAAAAAATTTTGAATAAAGTTTTACTTATTTAGAGCTCACATACAGGCATAACAATCAGGCTATCAGTTGCAGACTGAAAAGTTACAATTTACCTTCTGCTGCAAGACTACATTCTCTCTGCATCAACACTGAAAGCTTGAAGGGATCAGGACCAAGATAATACATCAAAGGCCTATCTGGGCAATCTCAGCTCTCCTTCAAAATGAAGGCCCAGTCTTTGAGATACTGAAATGCTCATCTCAAAAAATTATTTTCTGGAACACATGATCTCGGGAACAAAGTACATTGCCAGTGAAATAGAAAGACCTGTACACAATCATTGGTAGTAAACGTTTATCACTGGGGTGTCTGATGGTCCACTATTAAACCTTTATCAATGCCTTTGTCACCTCCAGACTTAATTACTGTAATGCTCTTATGGCCAGCTTACCATCCTCCACAAAATTCAGCTCATCCAAAACTCTGCTTCCCTTATCCTATACCACAGAAGTCCCATTCGCCCATCACACCCCTTCCCCACGGACATTAAATGGCTCCCAGTCCCCAACACGTTAAATTTAAAATTCTCAACTGTGTTTAAATCCCATAATAGCCACGTATCCCCCTATCTCTATAACCTCCGCCAGCCCTAAAGTCACAACTCTCTTCCTCTGACCATGCCTTCTTGAGCACCGCTTCTCCTCTCCCCCACACCCCTCCTTCCTGTACCTTTGGTGGCTGTACTTTCAAATGCCTAGGTCCCACTTTTTGGAATTCCCACCCTAAAATCCATCTCACTATCCTCTCTTTTGGTCACCCCTCCTACTTTCTTCATCAAGAAAGCTGGGTGGGCGTGTGTGCTGTGAGGAGGATACCGAGAAACTCCAGTATGATTTGGACAGGTTGGGTGATTGGGCAGAAGCATGGCAGATGCAATATAACGTAGATAAATGCAAGGTTATCCACTTTGGTGTCAAAAACAGGAAGGCAGATTATCTGAATGGCAATAGATTGGGAGAAGGGGAAGTGCAACGAGACCTGGGCATCCTTGTGCACCAGTCGCTGAAAGTAAGCATGCAGGTGCAGCAGGCGGTTAAGGCGGCAAATGGTATGTTGGCCTTCGTAGCGAGAGGGTTTGAGTACAGGAACAAGGATGCCTTGCTGCAGTTGTACAGGGCCTTGGTGAGACCACATCTGGAGTAGTGTGTGCAGTTTTGGTCGCCTTATCCGAGGAAGGATGTTCTTGCCATGGAAGGAGTGCAGCGAAGATTCACCAGGCTGATACCTGGGATGGCAGGAATGACGTATGAGGGGAGATTGAGTCGATTGGGCTTGTACTCCCTGGAGTTTAGAAGAATGAGAGGGGATCTCATCGAAACTTATAAAATTCTAATAGGACTAGACAGACTAGATGCTGGAAGGATGTTCCCGATGGCCAGGGAGTCCAGAACCAGGGGTCACAGTCTAAGGATAAGGGGTAAGCCATTTAGGACTGAGATGAGGAGGAATTTCTTCACCCAGAGAGTGGTGAACCTGTGGAATTCTCTACCAAAGAAGGCAGTAGAGGCCAATTCATTAAATATATTCAAGAAGGAGTTGGATATATTTCTTAAGGCTAAAGGGATCAAGGGATATGGAGAGAAGGCAGGAACAGGGTACTGAATTTGGATGATCAGCCATGATCTCATTGAATGGCGGAGCAGGCTCGAGGGGCCGAATGGCCTACTCCTGCTCCTATCTTCTATGTTTCTATATTAGCTTGGTGCTTGTTTTCCTTTGTAAAGCACCTGGAACATTTTTCTATGCTAAAAGATGCTATATAAATTTAAGCTACTGTTATATTGGACTTCTACAAGCAGGTCACCTGCCTACTTCCACAAATGTGAAAGGATGCATGATAGTTGGAAAAAAAGGGGTGCAAGAGAAAACAATTGTTAAGGAAAGTAACTTACCCATAATGTCCTCCTAAGTTCTGCATCTGGTAGTTCAGTTGCTAATTTTAGATTTTCAAAACTAATCTTTTCTCTCGGTCTTTGGTTCCAGGCAAACAGTACTGCCAACTGAAATGTGGTAACCTCTAAATCATACTGGCCAACCTCATTTTTGAAAGTTATCTGTTTGGGGGAAAAAATGATCCTGTTACTGTACAGTTTATTGTAGCTCGTTTTATTTGCTGCATGACAGAGTGCAAAATGCTAAATCAAATAAAACTGACGTTTTTTTTATACTTTTGTGAAAAACACTGACTTTTGTCTTTATGCAGATTTAATTTCCTTAGGAACAACACTTTTCAATAGTAGGGAGAGATCAAGAGTTGTGTAGGAGCCTCAGTTTGTTTTCCAGCTGTATTTCAAGTTTTAAAATGTTTACAATATTTATTACTCAAATGTTTGGCTTACAATCGACACTAACCTGAATCTTAACTAGATTATTTCAACTCCAAGTCAAGTCCACTTCTGTACTAAAAATAAAACCAATAGATCAGTTTGTTCACCAAATGTCGAATAATAGAAGCCCAGTGGACTACTATCTGTAGAGGTTTTTTTGTTGCCAATTTTCCCCCCTTTTCCTCTCCTGATTGCATGAACTACTGCTTAGGTACAATTCCACCAGCGCCAGGTGCCCTCCAGTACCTCGCATAAGTGGCCATTCTTCATGTTAGTCTAGACAGTAGCTTCTGGCAGGCTCTTCGATCATTTGAGGGAGGGGGCATCACAACTGAGCTTGATCCCATCATCAAACATTCACACGTGCACTTTCCAGCAGGAGTCACTGGATAGCAATCTAAAATTCCAGCTCTGCCATAAGATCAAAGTGCAAAAGAGACAGAATACCATCAGCTAACACAGCATTCATTTAAAAATCTGCAGAAAATCTACAATATAAATATCTCAGTCTGGTTGAGCTCATGAGGAACGAGTCATTAACAAGCTAAAAAAGTCATAACATCACTCAAATATATCCTCATTTCTATTTACATATTTTCAAGAGCAAATATAATTTCTCATATGGCTTAAATCCAGCGTATCACACAAATTAAAAATAACATTCACCCAGATTCTGCCAAATGTGAGCCAAGTTGAGTTTTTTTTTTTTAAACTGGCTATTTAAAAACTTGCTTACCCATTAGTTTAATTTATTACTGCAAATTAACACCTCTTGCTGGTTGACTGCAATTTTTTTTACATAAGAACATAAGAAATAGGAGCAGGAGTAGGCCATTCAGCCCCTCGAGCTTGCTCCGCCATTCAATAAGATCATGGTTGATCTGATCATGGCCTCAAATCCACTTTTCTGCCTGTTTACATACTGAGGGTAAATTTAGCACCCAAACTTCAACCAAAATCTGTCTGAAACAGTTGCACCATCTCATGGTTAATCAAGATCAAAAATATTCTGCTACTTACAATTCCATTAGACATGAGGTGATGCCAATGCAGCTTTCTACCACTGTGATTTTTTTTGTAGAATTCCTCCACCTCAGGGATAAGATCTTCTAGTTCAGTTGGTAGAGAAACAAATACTTTCTCTGAACTTCGTGACCAGGCACCAGCATTTAAAATCTTGATATTCACAGAGTCCGCTAAATAATATTAATGGTTATAACCAAGTTAGTTGGATAGTGTTTGAAAAAAGACGCTGCCCTTTTTTCCTAGTAATAAGGGTTTTTTTCTGGTACTATATTAGACAGTCTTTTTATTTCTAGGAATAAAGTCTTTTTGGTTCTAAGCCAAACTTAATATACACAGGCACAACTCCATTCTTTAAGCATGTTAAACATTCAAATAATGTAGCATTTACTTTTGTTTTTATTTTAAATCAGTAATCAAAAGAATATTCCCTCCCAAAGTAAAAAAAAAATACACCTGGTAAGGCCAACTTGTTGTTTTTGTGCATTTCTTTAAAAACCTGGTTCAGGTCTTCAGACACTTTAATATCCTGGAACATTCTGGCCAACTTGTTCACGTAGTCAGCAGGCATGCCTACTTCCTATACACATACAAAAAATATTTTTTAAGTTCTCTCTTAGAAAAATACACAACACTGGTAAATAAGGATGAAAAATATATATGCACTTTTGCTAACCAAAGTAAATGCGTCAACTCATGAAGTCGGTCTTAAAATACTGTAAATCTGCAAGTATAATATGACCCAATATATAATACACAATCCCAATTTTGGAATTTTTCCAGTGGGGCAAAAGTGCATTTTAGTCAAAAAATTTATAGTAATGTCGAAGGAAGTTCAACACATCAGCACAAATAAAGGCTGCAATGTGTGCACACTGTACAGAAGTACATTCTTACAAAAATGCGTTATGATTTGATCACAGAATGTGTACTAGAAAAATATGTAACTGCACAGGAATACTTTACATCTTAATAAATTAAAAATGTAATTTAAAAAAATTTAAGATTGGTGACACCACGGTATAGCATAACAGGCTCCAGCGCACACTTGCTAGAGTGGTAGGCCCTGCGCCCATGAATCGCCACATGGCAAGTTTCTGATCGGAGGTGCTGAGCAGTGGCTGCCACAGAGAATGAGACTGCAGGAAACAAAGAAAAAGAACCACCTCGGGTCACTCTTTTACACTTCCAAGCAGTGGTCAGAGGAACTAATGCTTTAGTGGGGGGAAAAAAAACCTAAATTTTAATCCTAACTCAGTGCAAAATCAAAATTGAATCCTATACATGAAATGCAAGTAAAAAGAAATTGACCAAATTTTTGCTTAGACTCCATCTCTTAAACTCTACACAATAGGCATGCATCACACTTAAAGATGTATTGCATACCTCAAGGCCTAACATAAAAAGTTATCTTGTGACAAAGTAACATTCAGAATGAATGATAAAGACATTCCGTAGTACAGATGAGAAGAACAGCTAAACATAAAAACAGTCAAGGGCAAGAAAAAGTTATTTGACCCATTGAAATTTATCCCTATAGTACCCAAACTATCCTATTACAGCCTTCAGGTGCATATTGAATGTTCCCATTTTTGCCTTCTTTACCCTGCCCAGCAGAGTATTCCAAACAGTGAAGTTCTTAACATCTGCTTTCAATTTACTTTTCATTCTTTTAATTTTATATTTTCTAGTCCTACTTTCCTGGCTTAACTTGAAATATTTTGGTTTACCTCATCCATATATACATATCATATTTTATACAGCCACAAGGTGCTCCATCCTTAATCACCTTCAGTAGAGCTTTGAGCTTCTTTAATCTTTCAGAATAACTCATGCCCTTTTTACTTGGGAGTTATTTGTGTTGCTCTGAAGCTTCTTTTAATGCTTGTATGGGAGTGTCTACTTTGCTCAGTTGCTAGCACGCTCGCCTGAGTCAAAAGGCTATGGGTTTACTCCACATCTTGAGTAAATAGATGTAGGTCAACACTTCCATGCAGTATTGAGGGAAAGCTGCATTGCCAGTGAGTACATACTTGGGATGAAATGTTAAACTATAACCCCATCTGTCTATTCTGGTTGACACATGGCACTATTGTAAAAGCAGGGAGTTGCCAGCATCCTGGCCAACCATCTTCCCTCAACCAACACCACCAAATAAATTAACTGGTCACTTTACTGTTGTAAGTAATTGTTTATGCAAACACACTAGCTTAGAAATCGGATAACACGTGAAAACTGCAGCACAGAACCTACCGCACAATGCGCTGTTTCAGGCAGTGCACTCAACAAGAGGCCCAACATAGCGTGGCCATAATGTCTCTGGAGGGAGGCAGCCTGCTCTTAAAGCTAGGCTGTCATTTTAGAAAGCAGTCTCGAACTTTTAAAGGGGAACTGCCTTCTTAAATTTTTATTTTTTTATTTTAGAATAGGCAGTCTTTAGCCCTTGGAGCTCAACTGCCTTCTGAAAAAAAAATTCCAAAATGGCAGTCATCAGCTCTTAAAATCTGACCTGCCTTCTGAACATAAACAAAATGGTAAAAGTGTTTCAGCATTAAAACAAATGGCTCAACAAGCCAGGGAAAGGGGACCCAGGGTCTCGGACACAGCACTCCAGCTTTGTGCAGGGGGTCAACACTGGAAGAGGTGCCCTCTACCCACAGGGGACCAGGAGGCCTGCCAGAAAGGCGGCTGTGGGACCAGATTACTGAGGCGGTCACTGCAAGAAGTGTCACCCCCAGGACCTGGCTCCAGTGCCCAAAGAAACTTCCATGACCTCAGACCAGTGGTCAAGGTCAGTGAATGCATCCTCAATAGCCATCTTCTAATAACTACATCACTAGCCTCTCACACTGCTCAATGCACGACCTCTGCCCCCCCCGCCCCCCCAAACCACATCATCACTCACCTACCAACATAAAGCACACCTCACATTCCTAGCTTCCTCACATACCTCACCCCCTTGGAGGAGACGGTGCTGGCCATCCTTGGCAGGGGCATGGCTGAGCCCTTGGCCAGCGGTTGGGCTGAAAGAATACAAGATGCTGGTATCCTCATACGCTATCCTCCTTCTCACGTCCCACTTCCCCCTCATCCCACAATCTCTTCTGATTTGCAAGCTGCTCATGGTATAAGTATGCATCGCTTGCTTTCCCACCCTCCCCATGTGCCTTCCTCATTTCAGGCACCCAAGAAATCCAGCCTGCCCAGCCAGTGGTTGACCAAGACAAGGGAGAGGAGAGTGAAGAAGAAACACCACTCAATTGCACACTCCCAGCCACTAGCTCAAGGCCATCTGCAGTGTCCCCCACTGAAAGTCAGCAGCCTTCCACCAGCCATGCTGCAGCCACCGGGGTAGCACATGAATAGGATAGGCAAAGACACACACAGGACACTCACTAAGGGAATGCACAAGGGTGATTAGTTGAATTCTTGATGTCATATAGGAGGCATATATAGATAATAAAGTTGGAGTGGAAAGTTTGCTTTGTGGTGGCTTTTATTTCAGCATTGTGGCCAAGAGGACACTGTGATGGTCAGTAACAGAGGGAAGTTAAGGTGTGGAACAAATGTTGAAAGGGAAATTGGGGTTGCGGTCACTAGTACAGCAGGCAGATGATTCCATCCCGGATATCCTGGCCAGAAAGGGGCTGTCTGGGTTGCTTCCTCCTCTCCTGCTTCCACCTCTTCTCCTTTGCTGCCTCTGCTTCTTCTCCATGTGCCCCCCAGCACTGTGAGCAAGTAGTCTTCGCAGAGGCAAAATACTGTGGATGCTGGAAATCTGAAATAAAAGCAGAAAATGCTGGAAATACGCAGGTCAGGCAGCATCTCGACCTGAAATGTTAACACTTTCTCTCTCCACAGATGCTGCCTGACGTGCTGAGTATTTACAGAATTTTGTGTCTTCTCAGAGGCCTTCCTTTATCATCCAAGGCCTTGCAAGCATCCAGCAGCACTCCCTGCACACTTTAACAACTTTTTTAATGTATTGCACCAAACCACTACATAAAAAAAAAAAAAAAAAATATTTTATTGAAGTTCAAAAGCTCAAATCCAAACTTACCTGAAAGATGTGTGTGTCCTTTTAAGAAGTGCTGACAGCATCTCTGCAGGGCTGCTTCACATACATTTTTCTGTGCGGTTAGGACAGAGCATAATGGTGTGTGGCGTCGTCCAAAATAGCAGTCGTGGTGTCAAATCAGGCATTGCATGCCGATTGACGCCCCAGTCTGCTCATTTAAATTTGTGAGGCCAGCGCTGGCAATGGCAGCGCTATGGCGCTCACCAATATGGTGGCCGCAGTGTGCTGCGCTGGAAGAGAGGTGGCTGCCATATTTTCAACAAAACCAGCCTAACAACCGGCGCTACAATGGGGCTTTCTAGGCCACTGTGTGCAAAATGGCTGCCATTTTCACTTGCATAACAGCAGTGATGGCATTTGTAAGTAATTCGTTGTATGTGAAGCACCTTGGGACATGTTTGAGAGTCACAATATAAATGTAAGTTTTTTGTGTGAGTGGCAACTAGGATTGAGCACAGTCCTCTTAAAGTACAGTACATTTTAAAGCATAACCCTAGGAGACCTGTACTCTGTACTATTTACCCCATCCCTTTTAGTTGCTTCATCCAGAAATTTAAAGTAAGTCCACCATCACTCCCAGGTGTCCAAATTTTCCTTTGCCAGTTTCATCCAATTTATTAGAGTCGTAGAGTTATAATGGCACAGAAGGAGGCCATTCGGCCCATCGAGTCCATGCCGACTCTCTGTAGAGCAATCCAGACAGTCCCATTCCCCCGCTCTATCCCCGTTGCCCTGCAAGTTTATTTCCCTCAAGTGCCTATCCAGTCTCCCCTTGAAAACATTGAGTGTCTCCGTTTCCATCGAAAATGCTGACATTTTCCCCAATGCTTTACATGTGAAATACTTTACATACATCCACTCAATTTAATTTGTCATTTGCCCAATTTCATAATTTATCTTAATCCTTCTGTATATCTTTTGCTGCTTCATCCATCTCCACTGCTCTTCAGCAAATCTGACATGTTTACATATAGTTTCAATATCCTGGACAGCACTGCAAAGTAGAAACTAGGTTCTAAACAATAATCACTGCATAACTCTAATCAACAGCTGCCTCTCAGTCTGTAATTTGACCTTTCATAAGTATCCTCAGTTTCATATATTTTAACTTTATACCTATTCCCACATTCTACTTCAGATTATTGTGGCTTAGTTTAATTAGGAATCCTTCATATGGGACTTTGTCAAAAGCTTTATGAAAGTCTAAATAAACGACAACATACGGTTTCATATTTACATTCTCAGAAATGCTTTTAAAAAAAAGTCAGACAGCTTTGCAAATAAACTCTTCTTCTAAATCCATGTTGGTGTTTTTTTAAGTTCACAGATAATTATGGATGAGGAAGGCCATTCAGCCCAGCTTGGCTCATCCATGCAAAAAAACTCAGAAGTCCCAATATTGCATCGCCCAACTTTTCTTAAATGATTCCAGGGTTTCACCTCCACTACTCTACCAGGGAGATCTTTCCATGCCCGAGTTGATATAAATCCTAAAGTTTACACGCTTGAAGCCCTTGTCCTACTCTTAATTTAATGTAATCTTCCAGATTTACCTTTTCCATATCATTTACTATCTTAAGATCACATTTCAGACATATCTTTCCAAGGCTGAAAAGTTTTTACAGTCTTTCCTCATAACTCAGACCTTTGACACAATTGATCAGCCTTGTAGCTCTTTGCATTGTCTCCAATGCTTGAACGTTTGTCTTGTGTCTCTGCGAGAGGTACAGATTAGTCATGATCTAATTGAATTGTGGAACAGACGAGGGGCTGAATGACTTACTCCCGTTTTGTTGACTACTGCTGTGAATTGGCTAGAAATTCTGAATTTAAAAACTGTTTATGGGATGTGGGCGTCGCTGGCAAGGCCAGCATTTATTGCCCATCCCTAATTGCCCTCGAGGTGGTGGTGGTGAGCCTCCTTCGTGAACCGCTACAGTCCGTGTGCTGAAGGTACTCCCATAGTGCTGCTATGGAGGGAGTTCCAGGATTTTGACCCAGCGACGATGAAGGATGGTGTGTGACTTGGAGGGGAACTTGGAGGTGGTGGTGTTCCCTGCTGCCCTTGTCCTTCTAGGTGGAAGAGGTCGCGGGTTTGGGAGGTGCTGCCGAAGAAGCCTTGGCAAGTTGCTGCAGTGCATCTTGTAGATGGTACACAGTGCATCTTGTAGATGGCACTCACGGCAGCCACAGTACGCCGGTGGAGGGAATGAATGTTTAAGGTGGTGGATGGGGTGCCAATCAAGCGGGCTGCTTTGTCATGGATGGTGTCGAGCTTAGAGTGTTGTTGGAGCTGCACTCATCCAGGCAAGTGGAGAGTATTCCATCACACTCCTTACTTGTGCCTTGTAGATGGTGGAAAGGATTTGGGGAGTAGGTGTGTCACCCATTTTTTTTCTTCATATGCGCAGTATTTTACACTTGTCCACATTAAACTTCACGTCATTGTTCCACCCACGTATATATTTTGTCCAACTCACTTTATAGTTTGAGCTGCTTCCAATGCCACTCCTACTTTGGCATCATCTGTAATTTACTTTGAGTTTATAACCATAAGTCATTAATGCAAGTTAGAACAGTAATGGTCCCAACACTGATTTCTGGGTCACTCCATTCAGGACCACTCCTCCACCCCAACACAACTACTGTAACAAATATCTATTGTTTTCTATCCTTCAGCCAATTTCTCATACATTCCTACGGCTTAGCTTTGAACTCCCAGATTTGAACTTAACTTATATCCAATCATATGGAAATTTGTCAAATGCCTTTTGGAAGACTAGGTACACATTGTTGTAGTGTTTTCCACAGTCCCTCGAGTTGTTACTTCCTCAAAGTAAATACAGTGGACTTGTAATTATCGTCATCCTTACAAGGTATGTACAGTCCAGGAACAACCCAACAGATTTAGATTTGCAGGTGTAAATGAAATGGTGCACTGGATATAAATACATGTTACAATAAAAGTTTGAAAACCCAAACCACTTAAGCTTTATATTTTTACTATTACTCTGTGACCAGGGCTGGGGCACCTCCAGCAATCAGAATTAGCATGATTAAATGAATCCTAAACATACATCACAAAGTTACTTGGTTATACAATAATGCCCAAATCTTCAGACATCAAATCTAGACTAGATTAGACAGCTTTTCTGGATGGCTAATGGAGTTGAAAGTGTATTAATTCTGAATCTTAATCCAATTCCTACAGGATATATTAAGTACAACAAGCAACCCACAGTATTGGGTGCTACATAGGCGATTTAACTCAAAAGATCACAAATGAATACTGGACAGTAGGGAGATTACACGGTAAGGTTAGAGTCAGCTCCACTGAGATCATATACAAGTGTAACAATCTATTAACTTGAACAAAACATACATCCCAAACCCTGGCAGTAAAGTTCAATAGTAATCAACTGGTTAAGATGTTAATGCAGCTTTAATTGGCCACTGCAAATAATATCATGTAAATCCACTTTGGGATTTTCAATTTTATTTAAAAAAGTGAACTTGCATTTTTATAGCACCTTTCACATCCTCAGGACATCCCAAAACGTGTTGTTGCTTAAGGGCTAAATATTGGCCAGGACACTGGGAGAACTCCCTGCTCCTCTTCCAATAGGGCCATGGGCTCTTTTAATGTCCACCTAAAGCAGGCAGAAAGGGCCTCAGTTTAACGTCTCACCTGAAAGACAGACCCTCTGACTCCCACAGTACTGCACTGAAGCGTCAGCCTAGATTATGTGCTGAAATCTGTGAGGGGCTTGAACCCACAAGCTTCTGACTCTACCGAGAGAGCGATCACTAAAACTATAGTTCTGCATTGGTATCAACTGTATTGTGCCAGTAGGATCAGCTTTAGCACGGCTGCAATGGATACTAAATGTTAAGAAAAGTGTTGCAAATAAAGCGAAGAGTGTTGTGTCCGTGTATAAGACACAGACTGCAGGAGAACGGTACAACAGGTGTTTACTCAACGTGGTTCACAGTGGAACTGATCTGTACAGATTACTACTCAGTGCTATATACAGGTGTGGTCACTGCCAGTACTGCAGTATACATGAGTTGCAAAAGATAGTTCCCCCCTTAAAAAGGTATATACACATTACAATTCCTCCCCTTTTAGATTAACAGTACCATAACACTCTTAACAATTAAATATAAACTAATTACAATTAACACTGTTAACATGCAACATTAGCTGAAAATAGTCTATTTATATATTCAGTCTTTGGGGAGGCTTCCTGATCCTTTCTGGATAGCGCCTTTCCCGAGTGTCTTGCTCTTGGTGCGGAGGCGATTCTGGCCCCGTCGTCGGTTGGTTCATCAGCTTCCGATGCTACCGTTTCTGGGGTAGATGCGACCTGTACGTCGGGTTCATCACCAGGTATGTATGGGCGAGGCATGGGGTTGACTTGTTCCTGTGACTCTAGGATCTGGTCAGCATGGCGTCTCACGATGCTCTCCCCAACGTCCACTGTGTACATTCGGGGGCCCTGCCGTGTGCATATCGTTCCTGGCTGCTATTTTTCTGTTCGGTAGTCGCGGGCCAAGACAGGTTGCCCTACATTGAAGCTCCTTGTTGGCTTCTCATGGATGTGCTGGAATTGCTTACTCTCAACATCTCTTCGTACGTTTGGTCTGAGCAAATCCAGGCGACATCTTAACCTTCGGTTAAAGAACATCATGGCTGGGGCCTGGTTGGTAACTGCATGTGTCGCATTCCGGTAGGCGAACAGGAAATTGTCCACCTTGTGCTGCAGCGGAATGTTGTCATTGTACATAGCCTTTATTGCCTTCTTAAAGGTTTGTACGAACCTCTCTGCCAATCCATTTGTGGCTGGATGATATGGGGCGGATGTGTAATGCCTTACCCCATTCTTTTTCAAGAACCTCCGGAACTCTTCGGACACAAACTGTGGTCCGTTGTCGGAGCAAATCTGTTCTGGCAAGCCATTCCTGGCAAAAATGGTCCGTAGGACTGCAATAGTTTTCTCCGTGGTGGTGGAGGACATTTTGATCACCTCAGGCCATTTCGAGTGCGCATCCACGGCTATTAAAAACATCGAGTCCATGAATGGACCAGCAAAATCAATATGCACCCATTGCCATGGAGATGAGGGCCACTCCCATAGGTGTAGAGGGGCCTGTGGTGGTGCATTTTGGACTTTCTGGCATCCTGAGCAGCTCTTGGTCAGGTCCTCGATTTGTTTATCGATTCCCGGCCACCACACAAGCCCTGGCTAGGCTTTTCATTTTAACCCTCCCAGATGACCCTCATGAAGCTCATTGAGCACTCTATCCCTTAACTTGGGTGGAATTACCACTCGGGATCCACACATCAAGGTCCCCCGGCACACTGACAGCTGTTCTCTCCTTGTCGAGAATGCTGGCAACAGTGAGTCGCCATGTGCTGGCCATCCCTTCACCGTCAAATCATATACCCGAGACAGTGTCGGGTCATTTTGGGTTTCCTTTTCGATACAAGCGTTAGTTACCGGTAGGTATTCAACTATCGTCGAATGGAATATTTTGACAGTATCCACTGCTGGTGTTTCCTCCGCAGTAGGCAGTGGCAGGCGTGATAGTCCATCAGCATTTCCATGCTGTTTTGTGCCCTTATATTCAATCTCATAGTGGTGCGCCCCTAGAAAAAGTGACCATCTTTGTAGTCGTTGCGCAGTCATCACCGGAACGCCCTTCTTCGGATTAAAAATGGAGACAAGAGGCTGGTGATCAGTCAGCAAGGTGAATTTCTGCCCGTGCAGATAGTGATTGAACTTTTTCACTCCCCACACTAGGCCGAGGGCCTCCCTGTCAATCTGGGCGTAGTTACGCTCGGCTGAGGTTAGTGATCGTGACGCAAAGGCTATTGGCCTCTTTGAGCCGTCCGAGAATTTGTGCGACAGCACCGCTCCAATGCCGTAGGGTGACGCATCACATGCCAACCGAATTGGTAATGCCGGGTTGTAATGGGCCAATACCTCTTTCGATGCGATTAGTGTTTTGCTCTTCTGGAAAGCTAGTCTACATTCGTCACTCCACTTCCATGGCACCCCAGTTTGCAGTAGGGTGTTCAGTGGGTGTAGTATTGTAGACAAATTTGGCAAGAACTTATGGTAGTAGTTTAGCAGCCCGAGGAACGACCTCAGTTGCGACACATTTTCCGGTGCTGGAGCCTTGACTACTGCCTCAATCTTCTCTGGGGACTTATGTAACCCCTCTTTATCGATAACGTGGCCACAATACGAGATCTGTTTTCTAAAAAACTCGCATTTGGGGCGGTTAGCTCGGAGCCCATATTCCTGCAATCTAGTGAGCACCTGCTCCAGGTTGGCAAGGTGATCACTGTCATTTTCGCCTGTGACCAGGATGTCGTCCAAATAACACTGGGTCCCTGGGATCCCTTGCAGGACTTGTTCCATTGCCCTCTGCCAAATAGCCGGAGCTGATGCTACCCCGAATACCAGCCGGTTGTATTGGTAGAGACCTTTATGGGTGTTGATTGTGAGGTTTTTTTTGATGCTTCTTCTACCTCCATTTGCAGATACGCCTGGGCCAGATCAATCTCAGTGAAGCGTTTCCCTCTAGATAGCGAGGCGAAAATATCTTCAATCCGCAGAAGTGGATATTGTACGGTGTGAAGGACCGGGTTCACTATTACCTTAAAGTCCCCACAGATGCGAACCTTCCTTGGTTCCCCAGGCGTGCTGCTCAACGACTTTTTCATCACAGGGACGATGGGTGTAGCCCACTCGCTCCAGTCTACCTTGGACAGTACACCTGAACGTTCCAGACTCTCCAGCTCTGCTTCGACGGCTGGGCGGATCGCATAAGGTACCGGTCTGGCCTTAAAAGATTTTGGGCTTGCGTTTTCAATTTTAATCATCGCTGTCATGCCTTTTAGTGTTCAGAGTCCTTGCTGCAACACTTCTTTCGCGTCAGTTAGGATCTTTGACAGTCGCCCAGGTGTGACGTCGTCATCCTTTTTGTCAGCCACAGTCAGTGCCTGTATGGAATGCCAATCCAGTTGTATTTTCCAGATCCATTCACGTCCCAGTAATGGTGGTCCTCCATCTTGCAATACATACAGGTCTAGTTTTGGTGTTTCCTTACCATTATATAGAACGGTCACCCTTATTTTTCCTTTGGGGTAGACTTTTTGACCCGTGTACGTCTTCAAAATAATTTTTGTGTCTCTCAAGGGTATGTGTGAGAATAGCCGCTCGTTGTCCCGTCGGTTTATGACTGTTAGGGCTGATCCTGTGTCCAATTCCATCTTTACCTGGACTCCTGCTATCTTGAGAGTGACCCAAATGGTTCGGTGATCCTCCGTTGTGATCACATTATGTAGTTTCAGACAACTCAGTTCCCTGCTTTCGGAGTCGTTATCACTTTTGTTCGTCTGAACTATTCTCCGTCATCTTATGTACCTTCTTGTACTTTTCTTTGGTAGGTTTCTTATTGCTGGTTTTCTTTCCTGACCTGCAGACTCGTGCTATGTGTCCTACTTTTCCACACTGTCTGCACACTTTGTCTTTGAACCAGCAATCATTGTGGTTGTGTGTTGTTCTGCCGCAGCGATAGCACTTCTCTGTTCTGTATGACATTTCGTTTGTGCCATATTCTTGCGGTCTCTGTTGTATCTCTGCAGCGCCCCGTGCTGCTGCTTCATATGATACCGCAATGCTGAAAGCCTTTTCCAGCGTAAGGTCCTTTTCAGATAAAAGCCGTTTCTGGGTTCCTTCACTTTGAAGCCCACACACAAACTTGTCCCTTAAGGTATCTGCCAGTCCCGCTCCAAACTGGCAGGTGTTTCGATAGTTTGCGCAGTTCTGTTAAATAATCAGCATTGCTTTCATCCTTATGCTGGTTCCGTTTGTGAAACTTGAATCTTTCTGCTATCAGCAGCGGTGTGGGGTGTAAATGTTCCTGTAGTATCGTTACTATGTCTTCAAAACTCTTTTCCATTGGCTTCGTTGGGGTTACTAGATTTCGTAATAAACCATACGTCTTTGCACCCATTAAATTTAACAATACCGATGCTTTCTTGATCTGACACCTCATTTGCCTTACAGTATATCTCTATTCGTTCGACATATGTAGTCCAATCTTCGACTTCATTGTCAAATGCGGTGATACTGCCACTCTTCGGCATTTTGGGTGTGGTTTAAAATGGCGTCTCCTGCTGGCTTAAAATGGCGTCTCCTGCGCTTTCCTTCCTCCCCCCGCTGCTGCCAACGCCGCTCCCGGCGGTTCGCGTGGCAATGGCGGCGCCCTGTAGGTTTCGCGCATCTCTCTCTCCCTCTCTTCGACGCTGCTCGGTCTCTCTCTCTCTCGGAAAGCCAAGCCTGGCTCTCGACAGCCTCCCCCGCAATTCTCGAGTCTCTGCTGGATGACTGGGCGGTTGCCCACGGTCGACGCCCGAGTCTCTGGCCTTGACCTCCAATCCACTGATCTCCAGGAACGAATCCCCAGGAGGTGATGCAGAGTTGCAGGTAGGTTCGAACTTGCCTTGTCGCCAATGTTGTGTCCGTGTATAATAAGACACAGACTGCAGGAGAACGGTACAACAGGTGTTTACTCAACGTGGCTCACACTGGAACTGATCTGTATAGATTACTACTCAGTGTTATATACAGGTGTGGTCACTGCCGGTACTGCAGTATACATGAGCTGTAAAAGATAGTTCCCCCCTTAAAGGTATATACACATTACAAAGAGTTAGAATAAAGATTTACATTGAGACTGCATAAGAATTGTTCTGAAAAGAACAAATCTGGTCCACTCCAATTATCTGAAGAAAAACACTCTACTAGGAGGGGCCTGGTAACAAGTCAACTGCCCAAATCTTCACTCAGAATTAAATGGCGTGAGAGAGTGGGGAAGGGGAGTGGAGAGGAGAAAAAGGAGGAAGAGTCCTAATCCTGCCTAATTGAAAAAAATGCCCTATTTTTCCAAGTCTTTTTTAAAATTCTCAACTTAACACCTAGGTGAAGTATTTTATGATATCTAGGAGAGAGGAGAGATAAATTCTATCATAGAATGGTTACAGCACAGAAGGCAGCCATTCGCCTTCTTGCCCTTTAGCAAGTGCCTTTTATCCCCAAGCAAGGAGCAATGCTATTACCAGAGCTGTGAAAAAGTCAACACGTACTTGTTTACTTACCGACTTCCTAATTGAAGCTAGCAGAGTAAAGAGATCATTTGAGGAAGAATTTTTTGGGTGGTAGGGGAAGAGGGAGCATTCGGAAAGAATATGTTTTTACATTTACTTACTCTAAGCCATTCTACCATATTTTCTTCTATCTCACTGTCTGCCGATATGTCCAGGATTAAACGCCTCGTCAGATGAGCTTTATGGTACCGCATAAAGACGTCTTTGTTTTGCACGTACTTCAGTACAAGTAGCTGTTAAAAATAATTCATGAGAATTCAAGCATTTTTTGGAGACTACTGCAAATATGAAATCCAGCATCAGCTATAAGCAAAAACAAAACAATCATACATTTGTGTTACATAACTTGTAAATTATCCCACATCTTATTCCTGTAATAGACTACAAATACTCCACAGCAGTTTGCCAGGTGCTCTTCACTCAGTTCTCCCTTTCCCTGCAAGGAAATGCAGTGGCTCCTGCTTGACCTTCCTCCTGGTCATTGAGCAGAGTGGGGACCAAATCTAAGTTGGCCCTGGTTGGTCCTGCCAAACAGGTCCAGAGCAACATTTTAACTAGTATTACGAAAGAAATTTATTGAAGTCTGACTTTAAAGAAGATATTCCTGCTTAAGTGGCTGCACATAGCTTAAATATAAACTTGTTAATTAAATAGTTTAGAGTAAAAAGAACTAATGAATATGCTGAAGTCATATGAAAAGTAATCAATACTGTTAATCTGTTACTATAAAACAACAGTATGCTGAAAAGGTTCCCAATGTTAACTTTGCAATAGCACTTTAGTACGATTATTTTCAATTTGTCAACAGTGTAAAAATCTACAGCTGGAAAGACTGTTGCAAGCATAAATAACTGAAGACTGCATAGGTAATTGCAAAACAAATCTTTACAGATCACTGGATGTTAATATATATTTGCAATATACTGTACAAGGTATATATGTGCAAGTTATACTTCACAGTCAGGGTCCCGGGTAATGGCTTTTTAAAAAATGTATTCACGGGATGTGGGTGTCACAGGCAAGGCCAGCATTTATTACCCATCCCTAGTTGCCCTCGAGAAGGTGGTGGTGAGCTGCCTTCCTGAACCACTGCAGTCCGTGAGGTGAAGGTACTCCCACAGTGTGGTTAGGTAGTGAGTTCCAGGATTTTGACCCAGCGAAAATGAAGGAACGGCGATATATTTCCAAGTTAGGATAGTGTGTGACTTAGAGGTGGCGGTGTTTCCATGTGCCTGCTGCCCTTGTCCTTCTAGGTGGTACTACTGAAGAAACCTTGGTGAGTTGCTGTAGCCAAGGTGTGCCGGTGGCAAAGGGAGTGAATTTTTAAGGTGGTGGTTGGGGTGCCAATCAAGCGGGCTGCTTTGTCCTGGAAGGTGTTGAGTTTCTTGAGTGTTGCTGGAGCTGTACTCATCCAGGCGAGTGGAGAGTATTCCATTACACTCCTGACTTATTCTTGGTAGATGTCCAGTTAAGTTTCTGGTCAATGGTGACCCTCAGGATATTGATGGTGGGGTATTTGGCAATGGTAATGCCGTTGAATGTCAAGTGGAAGTGGTTAGACTCTCTCGTGTTGGAGATGGTCATTGCCTGGCACTTAAGTGGCAAGTAATATTTGCACCACACATCAGCCCAAGCCTGAATGTGGTCCAGGTCTTGCTGCATGCGGATACAGACTGCTTCATTATCCGAGGAGTTGCGAATGGAAGCCGGACAATTAAATCCACCCAAATAGTAACCAACTCTGAAATACAGTACTACACTGAGTAATAAAAAGGTATTGATAGGTGTGAATATATTGGTAAGTCTTAAAGCACTTGTGGTCCTGGCTATCTGGCTCATCTTTATAGAGGGTGGCAAATATTAGACTCATTTACAAAAAAAAGGCAGGTAACAATTTACATGGTGTGGAGATGCCGGTGTTGGACTGGGGTGGACAAATGTAAGAAGTCACACAACACCAGGTTACAGTCCAACAGTTTTATTTGAAATCACAAGCTTTCGGAGCGCTGCTCCTTCGTCAAGTGAAGGAGCAGCGCTCCGAAAGCTTGTGATTTCAAATAAAACTGTTGGACTGTAACCTGGTGTTGTGTGACTTCTAACAATTTACATAGTACTGATATGAAACTTTCTGTACATGGTTAGAGTATAAGAATACAAATTACAAAACTACAGTAATATTAATGCCCCATATACCATCAATTCCAAAGCAACACAAAGTTGTGCATCTATATTGTAAAGTTCATTACAGGTGTGATTACTTTGACCACCAGATAGACTTAGGCTGTTGTAATTATCAGAACAGCATAATCAAGGCATTAAATAACACCATTATGCTGGGCACACTGGTTTCCTCCAAAACTCAAAGAACAATTGAGTAGGCAGAGACTTGCATGTCCCTGTGCAGTAGCACTCTAAATTTAGGAGGAAATTGGAATATCTAATACACGTTGGATCAATACTTTAAGGGGGAAAAAATGCAGGGCTGAGGAAAGAGCAGGGGAGTGGGACTAATTGGGCAGTCAGAGGTCGTGGTTCACATTGGGACCAATGACATGGGTAGGAAGAGGGATGAAGTCCTGCAGCAAGAATTTAGGGAGCTAGGTAACAGATTAAAGAGCAGGACCTCAAAGGTTGTAATCTCTGGATTACTCCCGGTGCCACATGCTAGTGAGTATAGGAATAGGAGGATAGAGCAGGTGAATGCGTGGCTAAAGAGTTGGTGCAGGAGGGAGGGCTTTAGTTTCCTGGATCACTGGGCCTGCTTCTGGGGAAGGTGGGACTTGTACAAGTCGGACGGGTTGCACTTGAACCAGAACGGGACAAATATCCTTGCGGGGAGGTTTGCTAGCACTGTTCGGGGGGATTTAAACTAAAATGGCAGGGGGTTGGGAACCTGAGCAGGGAGACAGAGGAAAGGGAAACAGGGATAAAAGCAAGATAGGAAGGAGAAAAACAAAAGTGGCAGTCAGAGAAATCAACGGTTTAAATCAAACGTGGCCACAGTAAATAATAATTCTAATAGGTCTAAGAGCGTTAAAAAAACAAGCCTGAAGGCTTTGTGTCTTAATGCGAGGAGCATTTGTAATAAGGTGGACAAATTGGCTGCGCAAATAGAGGTAAACGAATATGATTTGGTTGGGATTACGGAAACGTGGCTCAAGGATGGCCAAGACTGGGAACTCAACATCCAGGGGTATTCGATATTCAGGAAAGATAGGCAAAAAGGAAAGGGAGGTGGGGTAGCATTACTGGTTAAAGGAGGGATTAATACAATTGTAATGAAGGATATTAGCTCTGATGTGGAATCTGTATGGGTAGAATTGAGAAATACTAAGGGGAAAAAAACATTAGTGGCAGTGGTATATAGACCTCCCAACAGTAAGGCGGAGGTTGGGGATGGCATTAAAAGGGAAATTAAAGAAGCGTGCAATAAGGGCACAGCAGTCATCATGGGTGACTAATCTACATATAGATTGGGCTAACCAAATTACTAACAATACTGTGGAGGAGGAATTCCTGGAGCGTTTATGGGATGGTTTCCTGGACCAATATGTCGAGGAACCAACCAGAGCTCAGGCCATCTTAGACTGGGTATTATGTAACGAGAAAGGATTAATTAGCAATCTTGTTGTACGAGGCCCCTTGGGTCGGAGCGATCATAATATGATCGAATTCTTCATTAAGATGGAGAATGAAGTAGTTGACTCAGACTAGGGTCCTCAATTTAAATAAAGGAAACTACGATGGTCTGAGGAGCGAGTTGGGTAGGATTGATTGGGGAATGGCACTCAAAGGGTTGATGGTGGATAGGCAATGGCAAACATTCAAAGACCGAATGGATGAGCTACAGAATTTGTTCATCCCAGTTCGGCATAAAAATAAAACAAAAAAGGTGATTCAACCGTGGCTAACAAGGGAAATTAGGGATAGCATAAGATCCAAGGAGGGGACATATAAATTGGCCAGAAAAAGCAATAATCCTGAGGATTGGGAGCAGTTTAGGATTCAACAAAAGGAGGACAAAGGGATTAATTAAGAAAGGGAAAATAGAATGTGAGAGTAAGCTAGCAGGGAACATAAAAACTGACTGCAAAAGCTTTTATAGATATGTGAAGAGAAAAAGATTGGTGAAGTCAAGCGTAGGTCCCTTGCAGTCAGAATCAGGGGAATTTATAATGGGAAACAAAGAAACAGACCAACTAAATTCATACTTTGGTTCTGTCTTCACAAAGGAGGACACAAATAACCTCCCAGAGATGCTGGGGAACATAGGGTCTGATGAAAGGGTGGAACTGAAAGAAATCAGTATTTGTAGGGAAATGGTGTTAGGAAAATTGATGGGACTGAAGGCCGATAAATCCCCAGGGGCTGATAATCTACATCCCAGGGTACTTAAGGAAGTGGCCCTAGAAATAGTAGATGCATTGCTGGTCATCTTCCAGGACTCGATAGACTCTGGAACAGTACCCATGGATTGGAGGGTAGCTAATGTTACCCCACCATTCAAAAAAGGTGGTAGTGAAAAAGCAGGAAATTATAGACCGGTAAGCCTGACATCGGTAGTGGGGAAAATGCTAGAGTCTATTATAAAAGATGTAATAGCAGAGCACTTGGAAAGCAGTGACAGGATCGGACAAAGTCAACATGGATTCAGAAAAGGTAAATCATGCTTGACTAATCTACTGGAATTTTTTTGAGGATGTAACTGGTAAAATAAATAAGGGAGAACCAGTGGATGTGGTGTATTTGGACTTTCAGAAGGCTTTGGATAAGGTCCCACATAAGAGATTAGCGTACAAAATTAAGGCACATGGGATTGGGGGCAAGGTATTGACTTGGATAGAGAACTGGTTGGCGGACAGAAAGCAAAGAGTTGGAATAAACGGGTCGTTTTCCGAGTGGCAGGCAGTGACTAGTGGGGTACCGCAAGGATCGGTCCTAGGACCCCAGCTGTTCACAATATATATTAATGATCTGGACGAGGGAATTGGATGTAATATCTCCAAATTTGCAGACGACACAAAGCTGGGTGGGAGGGTAAGCTGTGAGGAGGATGTCGTGAAACTCCAGTACGATTTGGACAGGTTGGGTGATTGGGCAGAAACATGGCAAATGCACTATAATGTGGATAAATGTGAGGTTATCCACTTTGGTGGCAAAAACAGGAAGGCAGATTATTTGAATGGCAATAGATTGGGAGAAGGGGAAGTGCAGAGACCTGGGTGTTCTTGTGCACCAGTCGCTGAAGGTAAGCATGCAGGTGCAGCAGGCGCTTAAGGCGGCAAATGGTATGTTGGCCTTCGTAGCAAGAGGGTTCGAGTACAGGAACAAGGATGTCTTGCTACAGTTGTACAGGGCCTTGGTGAGACCGCACCTCGAGTATTGTGTGCAGTTTTGGTCGCCTTACCTGAGGAAGGACGTTCTTGCCATGGAAGGAGTGCAGCGAAGATTCACCAGGCTGATACCTGGGATGGCAGGAATGACGTATGAGGAGAGATTGTGTCGATTGGGCTTATACTCACTGGAGTTTAGAAGATTGAGAGGGGATCTCATCGAAACCTATAAAATTCTGTCAGGCCTGATATTTTGTCTCAGTCTTTACAGTAGAGGACACTAAAAATATCCCAACACTGGACAAACAGGGGGCAATGGGGGGGGGGGGGGAGGAGCTAAACACGATTAAAATCACTAAGGAGATGGTACTCAGTAAAATAATGGGACTTAAGGCAGATAAATCCCCTGGACCTGATGGCCTACATCCTAGGGTCTTGAGAGAAGTGGCGGTAGGGATTGTGGATGCATTGGTGATCATTTTCCAGAACTCCCTGGACTCAGGAAAGGTCCCGGCAGATTGGAAAACTGCTAATGTAGCACCCTTATTTAAGAAGGGAAGTAGACAAAAAGCTGGAAACTATAGAGCAGTTAGCCTAACATCTGTGGTTGGCAAAATGTTGGAGTCCATTATTAAGGAAACAGTAACAGAGCATTTGGATAAACATAATTTAATAGGATAGAGTCAGCATGGTTTTATGAAGGGGAAGTCATGTTTGACAAATTTGCTCGAATTCTTTGAGGATGTAACATACAGGGTGGATAAAGGGGAACCAGTGGATGTAGTGTATTTGGACTTCCAAAAGGCATTTGACAAGGTTCCACACAAACGATTACTGATCAAGATAAGAAATCACGGGATTCGGGGTAATATACTGGCATGGGTGGAAGATTGGCTATCTAACAGAAAACAAAGAGTTGGGATAAATGGTTCATTCTCGGGCTGGCAATCAGTAACTAGTGGTGTTCCGCAGGGGTCAGTGCTGGGACCCCAACTCTTTACAATCTATATTAACGATTTGGAGGATGGGACCGAGTGCAACATATCCAAGTTTGCCGACGATACAAAGATGGGAGGGAAAGCAGTGAGTGAGGAGGACATAAAAAACCTGCAAAAGGACATAGACAAGCTAAGTGAGTGGGCAGAGATTTGGCAGATGCAATATAATGTTGGAAAGTGTGAGGTTATGCACTTTGGCAGAAAAAATCAAAGAGCAAGTTATTATCTAAATGGAGAGAAACTGCAAAGTGCTACAGTACAAAGGGATCAGGGGGTCCTGGTGCATGAAACACAAAGTTAGTATGCAGGTGCAGCAGGCGATCCGGAAGGCCAATGGAATCTTGGCTTTTATTGCGAGGGGGATGGAGTATAAAAACAGGGAAGTCTTGCTGCAGTTATACAGGGTATTGGTGAGGCCACACCTGGAATACTGCGTGCTGTTCTGGTTTCCATATTTAAGAAAAGATATACTTGCTCTCGAGGCGGTTCAGAGAAGGTTCACTCGGTTGATTCTGGAGATGAGGGGGTTGACGTATGAGGAAAGGTTGAGTCGGTTGGGACTCTACTCATTGGAGTTCAGAAGAATGAGAGGCGATCTTATCGAAATATAAGATTGTGAGGGGGCTTGATCGGGTGGATGCGGTGAGGATGTTTCCACTGATGGGCGAGACTAGAACTAGGGGGCATAAGCTAAGAATAAGGGGCTGCCCTTTCAAAACTGAGATGAGGAGAAACTTCTTCACTCAGAGGGTAGTAAATCTATGGAATTTGCTACCCCAGAGAGCTGCGGAAGCTGCAACATTAAATACATTTAAAATGGAGATAGACAGTTTCCTAGCAGATAAGGGAATTAGGGGTTACGGGGAGAGGGCAGGGAAGTGGACGTGAGTCTAGATTCGGATCAGCCATGATCCTATTGAATGGCGGAGCAGGCCCGAGGGGCCTTATGGCCTACTCCTACTTCTTATGTTCTTATGTAGATGCAGGAAGGATGTTTCTGATGGCCAGGGAGTCCAGAAGCAGGGGTCATAGTCTTAGGATAAGGGGTAAGCCATTTAGGACTGAAATGAGGAGAAATTTCTTCACCCAGAGAGTGGTGAACCTGTGGAATTCTCTGCCACAGAGGGCGGTGGAGGCCAGTTCATTAAATATATTCAAGAAAGAGTTGGATATATTTCTTAAGGCTAAAGGGATCAAGGGATATGGGGAGAAGGCAGGGACAGGGTACTGAATTTGGATGATCAGCCATGATCTCATCGAATGGCGCAGCAGGCTCGAAGGGCCTACTCCTGCTCCTATCTTCTATGTTTCTATGCTCGGGAATCCTGAGCGGCAGAGCGGGGCTATAAAAGTCCCAGAGACCAGGTAAGGCCTCACAGCGTCGGCGGGAATCTCGAGCGGCAGCAGCGGGGCTATAAAAGTCCCAGAGCCCAGGTAAGGCCTCAATGCATCGGCGGGAATCGCGGGCTGAATAAAGGCCCCAGAGACCAGGTAAGGTTTACCAATCTCCAGTCTGGGAACTCGGAGGGAAGGAGAGAGGTAAAAAGTAATCCAACTGTGACGTCACCAGAAAGCGGGTAAGTGATTGGTTGGTGAGTATTTCTCCCTTTTTAAGCTTAAATCTCTTTGGTCTATAGTTTCTAAGGTGTGATATTCACCATCTAGAAATCGGGGCAGAGGGTATTTAAGAATATTAATAAATTTAATTAATTACATAGAATGGGAGATCAGGTGATGTGTTACTGCTGCAATATGTGGGAGCTGGTGGACACCATTGATGCTCACGGTGATCACATTTGCAGTAAGTGTTGGCTGCTCGAGGAACTCCGGCTCCATGTTGAAGACCTGGAGTCCGAGCTTCAAACACAGACACATCAGGGAGGGGGAGAGTTACCTGGACTCTGTATCAGGAGGTATTCACACCAATTAGATTAATTAATTCAGATGTAGTCCGTGGCCAGGGTCAGGATGGTGTGACTAGAAGTGAGGCAGGTACAGGGATCCAGGAGGTAGTGTTGGAGGAGCCGCAGCCCTTGCTCTTGTCCAACAGGTTCGAGGCTCTTACTCCCTGTGAGGATGGGAACAGGGACTGCGGGGAGGATGAGCAACCTGGCCACAGCACCGTGGAGCGGGGGGCCATTCAAGTGGGGGGAGTTAAAAGAAATGTTGTTGTGGTAGGGGATAGTATCATTAGGGGGATAGATAGAGTTCTTTGCAGCCGAGAGCGAGAGTCCCGAAGGCTGTGTTGCCTGCCCGGTGCCAGGGTTAAGGACATCTCCTCTGGACTGGAGAGAAACTTGGAGTGGGAGGGGGAGGATCCAGTTGTCGTGGTCCATGTTGGTACCAACGACATAGATAGGACAAGGAAGGAGGTTCTGCTGAGGGATTTTGAGCAGCTAGGGGTCAAATTAAAAAGCAGAACCACAAGGGTAATAATCTCTGGATTATTACCTGAGCCACGAGCGAATTTGGCTAGGACAAATAAAATTAGAGAGAGTTAAATGCGTGGCTCAAAGACTGGTGTGGGAGAAATGGGTTTTGCTTCCTGGGACACTGGCACCAGTACTGGGGCAGGAGGGAGCTGTTCCGTTGGGACGGCTTCACTTGGCCAGTGCTGGGACTAGAGTCCTGGCGGATCATATAACTAGGGCTGTAGAGAGGGCTTTAAACTAACTAGTGGGGGGGGGGAGGTTCCTAGAGAGCAAATAATAAAAATGACAACAGAGAAGGTCATAGACTTAGGAAGCAGTGGGGAAATTAAAAACCAGAGCGTGTCAGGAAGGGGCAGAAGGTATGGAGTAAAAGGTAAAGTAATAAAAAGGGCAAAAGCAGGAACTAAGTGTCACAAAACATCTTTGAAAGTTCTCTATCTGAATGCACAAAATAGACGAGTTAATGGCACAAATAACTACATATGGGTATGGTCTTGTGGCCATTACAGAAACATGGCTGCAGGGTGACAATGCCTGGGAATTAAACATACCAGGTTATTTAACGATCAGGAAGGACAGGCAGGAAGGAAGGGGAGGTGGGGTGGCTATGTTAATAAAGGAAGGAATCACTAATACAGAGAAATGATATTGGGTCAAAAGATCAGGATAATGAAACAGTTTGGGTGGAGGTAAGGAATAATAAGGGGAAAAAAACACTAGTGGGCGTAGTCTATAGGCCTCCGAACAGTGGCAACTCTGTTGGACGGAGTATCAATCAGGAAATAGTGGAGGCTTGTAATAAGGGAACATCTATAATTATGGGGGATTTTAACGATCATATTAATTGGACAAATCAAATTGGGCAGGGCTGCCTTGAGGATGAGTTCACTGAGTGTATTAGCAATGGGTTTCTTGAGCAGTATGTAACTGAACCGACCAGGGGGCAAGCAACCTTGGATCTGGTCCTGTGTAACGAGACAGGATTAATTAAAAATGTCCTAGTAAAGGATCCCCTTGGAATGAGTGACCATAACATGGTTGAATTCCATATTCAATTAGAGGGTGAGAAGGTTGGATCTCAAACAAGCGTGCTAAGCTTGAATAAAGGAGACTATGAAGGTATGAGCGCGGAATTGAGTAGAGTGGATTGGGAAAATAGATGAAAGGGTAAGACGATACATGATCAGTGGTGTACATTTAAGGAGTTATTTTACAACTTCCAAAAAAAATATATTCCACTGAGAAAAGGGTGTAAAAGAAAAGTCAGCCATCCGTGGCTAAGTAAAGAAATTAAAGATAGTATTCGACTAAAAACAAGGGCATATAAGGTAGCCAAATCTAGTGGGAGGATAGAGGATTGGGAAAACTTTAAAAGACAACAAAAAATAACAAAAAGATTGATTAAGAAAGGGAAGGTAGATTATGAAAGTAAATTAGCAAAAAATATAAAAACAGATAGTAAGAGTTTTTATAGTTATATAAAAAGAAAAAGGGTGGCTAAAGTAAATGTTGGTCCATTAGAGGATCAGACTGGGAAATTAATGGTGGGAAATATGGAGATGGCAAAAACACTGAATGAATATTTTATATCAGTCTTTACAGTAGAAGACACTAAGAATATCCCAACACTGGACAAACAGGGGGCTAAAGGGGGGGGAGGAGCTAAACACGATCAAAATCGCTAAGGAAGTGGTACTCGGTAAAATAATGGGACTCAAGGCGGATAAATCACCTGGACCTGATGGCTTACATCCTAGGGTCTTGAGGGAAGTGGCGGTAGGGATTGTGGATGCATTGGTAATAATTTTCCAAAACTCCCTGGACTCGGCAAAGGTCCCGGCAGACTGGAAAACTGCTAATGTAACACCCTTATTTAAAAAGGGCAGTAGACAGAAGGCTGGAAACTATAGACCGGTTAGCCTAGCATCTGTGGTAGGTAAAATTTTGGAGTCCATTATTAAGGAGACAGTAACAGGACATTTGGATAATCATAATTTAATAGGACAAAGTCAGCATGGTTTTATGAAGGGGAAGTCATGTTTGACAAATTTGCTGGAGTTCTTTGAGGAAGTAACATATAGGGTGGATAAAGGGGAACCAGTGGACGTAGTGTATTTAGACTTCCAAAAGGCATTTGACAAGGTGCCACACAAAAGATTACTGCTTAAGATAAAAAAATCACGGGATTGGGGGTAATATTCTGGCATGAATAGAGGATTGGCTATCTAACAGAAGACAGAGAGTTGGGATAAATGGTTCATTCTCAGACTGGCAATCAGTAACTAGTGGTGTTCCGCAGGGGTCAGTGCTGGGTCCCCAACTCTTTACAATCTATATTAACGATTTGGAGGAGGGGACCGAGTGTAACATATCAAAGTTTGCAGATGATACTAAGATGGGAGGGAAAGTAGTGAGTGAGGAGGACATAAAAAACCTGCAAGGGGACATAGACAGGCTAAGTAAGTGGGCAGAGATTTGGCAGATGGAATACAATACTGGAAAGTGTGAGGTTATGCACTTTGGCAGGAAAAATCGTAGAGCAAGTTATTATCTTAATGGCAAGAAACTGGAAAGTACTGAAGTACAAAGGGATCTGGGGGTCCTGGTGCACGAAACTCAAAAAGGTTAGTATGCAGGTGCAGCAAGTGATTAAGGCGGCCAATGGAATGTTGGCTTTCATTGCTAGGGGGATAGAATATAAAAATAGGGAGGTATTGCTTCAGTTGTACAAGGTATTGGTGAGACCGCACCTGGAATACTGCGTACAGTTTTGGTGTCCATACTTAAGGACATACTTGCTCTCGAGTCAGTACAAAGAAGGTTCACTCGGTTAATCCCGGGGATGAGGGGATGGACATATGAGGAGAGGTTGAGTAGATTGGGACTCTACTCATTGGAGTTCAGAAGAATGAGAGGCGATCTTATTGAAACATATAAGATTGTGAAGGGGTTGGATCGGGTGGGTGCGGGGAAGATGTTCCCGATGATGGGTGAAACTAGAACTAGGGGGCATAGTCTTAGAATAAGGGGCTGCTCTTTCAAAACTGAGATGAGGAGGAACTACTTCACTCAGAGGGTGGTAGGTCCATGGAATATGCTGCCCCAAAAAGCTGTAGAAGCTACATCATTACATAAATTTAAAACAGAAATAGACAGTTTCTTAGAAGTAAAGGGAATTAAGGGTTACGGGGAGCGGGCAGGAATTTGGGCGAGTCTGGGTTCGGATCGGTCATGGCCCTGTGGGTAGCGGAGCGGGCCCAGGGGCCGTGTAGCCTGATCCTGCTCCTATTTCGTGTGTCTAATTCTGTTAGATTCAGGAGATGGTTCGGTGATAGTAGATTGGCGGTTAGGATCAGATCAGCCATGATCTTATTGAATGGCGGAGCAGGCTCGAGGGGCCGATTGGCCTACTCCTATTTCTTATGTTTCTTTCAAAGAGCCTCTTCCTGTACTGTATGATTCTAGTTACAGGTCCATACAGTTTTGTATCTACTTCGCCTGGACTCAGACTCTCACTGTTATGTATAGGAAAATTGAGGTGAATCATGAAGCACATTGGCCTGAGAGAAATTACTGACAAAATGGAATTTTTGCCTGTTTCACTTCTTTTTCACAGAAATCACAGAAACCCCACAGTGCAGATAGAGGCCATTTCGGCCCATCGAGCCTGCACCGACACATATCCCACCCGATCCCCGTAACCCCTACACCAACACATATCCCACCCTATCCCCGTAACCCCACGTATTTAATCCCCCTAACACTAAGGGTCAATTTATCATAGCCAATCAACTTTGATTTAAATAGTTTTAAACACCAACTCAAAATAGTCATCACACCTTCATTAAAAGTCAAATGAGATGTACTCTTCAAAAGGGGCAAAGCATTTTGACATGCCAATGTCTTAACTGAAAAATTAAGGGATGATACAGCATAAGGACACTTCTTGTAATCTGATTAGATTAGACTAAGGAAAGAAGGCTGCTTGCTTTTGATCAGGTGTGAATTGAATATACCCAACGTCTACTGGGAAACTATCAAATTGTCCAAACCTAGACAACATATATTTGTGATCCTCATCAACAACATCTTCAAAGAAATGGAGCGTAAAGAAACTAGCACATTTCATGTGTTAACAGTTCAATTTGTCTTGCTGTGGAACATGGAACAAATTAAACTCTATAAACTTGTGCGTACATGATTCTTACAAAATCCGAGATTTGAATTGTCACCTGGAGTTGTGATATTTTGCAGTTTTCAGAATACTTAAATGTTGGAGGGGGCAGGTGGGGAAAAAGAGATTTATTTAGACCACTGGATCTGCCAAATATTCAATGGAGGGGTAACCTGTTCTGTCAGACATACACATACCACTTCTTTTAGCTTTGCTTCAATTTCTTCGGAAGTAAGCTTCTTGCTAAGTGGTGTTTTTCTTAGTAACATGTCACAGTAATTTGCTAGTAGTTCTGGGCACTTTGATTCGGGCTGCGTTTTCAACCCAACTCTAAATTGAAAGAGCAGTATGAAATTTTAAAAAAGTAGTTTTAGAATAACATTTGTATTACATAATCAGAAACACTATAATGGAGTAAGGTTTGATTTTCCACTAAACAAACAATGTCAGATTATATCTTGCCCTCAATGTACAAAATATTAGCATAGTTGATAATGGTTTATCATCTATTTCTTTCCCATCATGCACCATTTCCTAGCCAATTTCCAGTTCCCGATGTTGAGCCAGCCATTAGGAGCACACAAGCACAGCCCATGGTGATTCAAGTACTAATCATCACTCTTCCTGAGAGGAAGATACTAATTTCCACTTAATATCTCAGATGAAGTAGCCATGATCAAAAACTTGTTGGATTAGAAATAGTGGATGCAAACAGGTGCTCCACTGCTCCATAATAGAGCATGCTTGGAGCACCAACGTGTCATGCTGCATCCCTGCCCTGCACTTCATCACTTTGCCAGAGTTGAAGTGATGCCATGTTAGTTGGTGCTGTTACGTTAGAAGATAAAAGCAACCAACAGTTCACAGTCACAGCTCCTTGAAATATTCACCGACTTTGGCCATTTATTAAAAAAATACATTTTTATTTTGCCATTTATTAGATTTTTAATCAAACATGTGCACAGAGAAAAAAATCAGTAGTCTAATGTTAAAAGTTTCAATACCTTCAATACTTAACTAGTCTTTAACAAGAAACTTTTAAAGTGCTTTACAAAGGGGAGCGTAAAAAATGAAATAGATAAAGGAACGAATTCCAAGCTATGGAGGAGTTAGAAGAGGTGACTTAAAGCTTGATGAAAGAGAAATTTTGGGGAGGTTTGAAAAGGTGAAAGAAAAAGTTAAAATGCAGAGGGGTTTAGGGCGGACGTTTCAGCGAGTACAGGTTCTATCAATGGTGGGGTGAAGGGAGGCTAGGATTCATAAAAGGCCAGAGTTGGAGGGCCAAAGGATGCAGGAGATACAAGAATAGAGAACAGGGAGCCAATATGGGTGAGGTTGGGAGTGATGGGCAAGTGGGACTTTGTGCAGGACAGGATACAGGTGACTGAGTTTTGAACAATTAAGAATTTATGGAGCTTGAAAGATGGGATGCCATCAAGGAGGACATTGGAGAAATTGAGTCTCAGGGTGACAGAATGGTTGACCATATAAAATATTGCAGAAGTTAATGAGTACAAGAAGGAATAATGAACCACAGTCATAGTCACAGAGGATGGCCAAGGCAGTCTTGGTGCTGTGAGCAGGGCAAAGGCCAGACTGAAGGATTTCAAACACGGAGTTGGTGAAGAGATAGGCACAAAGCACAGTTGTGTTGACATGTGCAAAGACCTTAGAGAGGAAAGTGTAGTTAGAGATGGGTTGGTAACTGGAGAGGACAGCTGGATCAAGTGTGCATCTTCTTCCAAAGATGGTTTTGAAAGGAAGAGGGACAGTACCTGAGCAAAAAGAGGCATTAACAATGTCAGCTAGCATGGTGGCCAGGAAGGGTAATTCAGCAGTTAAGGACTAATGGGGGGGGATGGGGAGGAGGGCATTGAGGGAACAGGAGATGGGTCTCGTGGAAGAGGGGGTTTAGGATTAGAATAGAAAATGATACAAATTTTTTTTTAAATGTATATTTATCTACTTCTCTTTCATTGTAAATTATCCTCCATCTTTGACCCATGTGACATAGCCAACTCTACTGCCAAAGGCGATGGAGCATGGGTGGGGAATTTGCTCCGAATGCTAATGATCCTGTAGTTGGTCTCCAAGAGATGGTAGAGATCACCAAACATGGCTCAGATTGCTTCCCTCTCCACACCCGTACCCCACTACAGCCTTTGCTGGATGCAACTTAGCTGATGAACTGAGCAGATTGAAGATTAAAAATATGTTCAACCCTTGCTCCATGGCTCTGCATTATTACGTACTATAATATTCAGTATCGCATGCTTGCAATTCATCTGAACATTCTTCACTGCAGAGTACATAAAAAATTCTAGTTCTTGCAATGGTCTCAATAGTCAAGGCACTGTTCAGTGTAGCACAAATCCATATACATGACAAGTTCTCAGGTTAGACTTCTAGTCCATCTAGGGCAGCAGTTGGGGTAGCAAAATTGGCCTCGGTCACTGGATTAGGGCAGAATCCCCCTTTCGATTGCTAGCCAGTGATTTTTGCTGAAAAGCACAGCTGCCAGAATCAGTCTTGGCTATGATGTCCTCCAGGATCAAGTAACTGCTGAAACTTTGGTTTCATTCCTATCTATCCAGTCGTAGCCAGAGAATCACCTGCAATGGCTTCTCTTCCCGCTCCTGCACCATTATCTCTGGAGTCCCCCAAGGATCTATCCATGGCCCCCTTCTATTTCTCATTTACACGCTGCCCCTCAGTGACATCATCCAAAAACACGACGTCAGGTTCCACATGTACACTGATGACACCCAGCTCTACCTCACCACCACTGCGCGCACCCCTCCACTGTCTCGGATTTGTCTCACTGCTTGTTTGACATGCAGTACTGGGTGAGCAAAGATTTCCTCCAGCTAAATATTGGGAAGACCGAAAGCATTGTCTTTGGTATCCACCACAAACTTCGTCCCCTAGCCACTGATTCCACTGCTCAACCTGGCCACTGTCCGAGGTTGAACTAGACCGTTCGCAACAATGGCGTCCTATTTGACCCAGAGATGACCTTCGAATCCCATATTCGCTCCGTCACCAAGTCCGCCTACTTCCACCTCTACAACATCCCTCGTCTCCGCCCCTGCCTCAGCTCATCTGCTGCTGAATCCCTTATCCATGTCTTTGTTACCTCTAGACTCGATTATTCCAATGCTCTCCTGGCCGGCCTTCCACCTTGAACCCTCTGTAAACTTGAGCTCATCCAAAACTCTGCTGCCCATATCGTAACTCGCACCAAGTCCCATTCACCCATCACCAATGTTCCCTGTAATTTTGATTCAGGCCGCGCAAGCCCTTTAAAGGGGCTGCATGGCCCATTCAAAATACCACACTTGCGCGGTTTTTCTATTGAAAAGCCAGCAAGTTGGCCGCGTGGGACCCCTGGAATTGCCTCCCTAAACCTCTTGGTCTCTCTACCTCTCCTCATTTAAGACGCTCCTTAAAACCTACCTCTTCCTGTCCTAATATCTCCTCCTGTGGCTCAGTGTCAAATTTTGTTTATAACGCTCCTGTGAAGCGCCTTGGGATATTTTACTACGTTAAAGGTGCTATATAAATACAAGTGGTTGTTGTCTGAGCTCGCATATGAAATATGGCCACGAGTTGGGTACTGCAGTGGTGCTGGCCTCCTCGGAATTCTACCCCAACAAAAGTCTAAATCGTCAGGACATGATGGGGCAAGGCAGAAATTGGAAGAGAAAAAACACTAATCTTTAGGCTTGTTGGTCTAAGAGGAGTGACTTTGAACTGGACAAAAATATTTTGCAAATTTTTCCACTGTCCATAGCCTATCCACCAATAAAATACATTTAACCATCTTTGTTATTTATAAAATTATTAGCAATAGCATTCTAGAAAAGATCTCACCCTTTTTGCTTCAATGGCAGTTCAAGTTTAAATATGGTAGCATCATTCACAACTGCTTTATATGCCTGTTTGGAAGACATTTTTTCCAATTAGAGACAAATGATTAGGTAACTAAATGCAGTAGGTTTTCAACATTTTTGATATAGCAAACCAATTAATGCAACCCAGATAAACAAACAGCAAACAGCATTTTAAAAGCAATGCAGATTCGAACTATATCAACCATGTTTGAACTAATCAACTTAATTGGATTAAAACACAAAGGACATGAGGAGCATTCACAGTTTGTAACCTTGTAGTAAATTTCAGAAGATTAAAAACTACCATATAAACATTTCTATTTTTAAAAAGCCATATATCCAAGGTTTGAAAGTATTCTAATTCACAAAATATCCTAATTCTCAACATTAAAGCAAAAATCACTTACTTTATCTCTAGCAGTAAGAAAGCGAGGGTCATCCTGAAATGCCTCTTTTACCAACTTACTAAATCGATTAAACAATGTAAGCAACTGCTCTACATATTTTTCAGAATCCTGTAACATAGAAATAAAATGATTTGCTTAATGTTAAAAAGCATGTAAAATAATACAAGTGTCCTATTTTCACACTACAGGAAACTTTGTGCTATCCGGCACCGACGGGACCGAGCTGTTGCCGTTCCCTCAAAACTGCCGGACACTCCAGCTCTAATGTTGAAGCATACGGAGGTTTTCATCTCCGTATCTGACAACAAACACTGTTGCTTAGCAACAGCTTCTAAACAGCTGGCTGCAACTGCAAGCGTCTCTAGCTGAAGCTGTTGCTATAGCTACAGACCTTGCAGTGCCTGACTGGGAAAAAAAAAGCAACGAAAAGAAAAACGGCTCCTGATTTTTGCCGGTGGCTCGAGCTTGCCAGACATTTAGCCTCCGGATAACACAAAATTTCCTGTAGTACACTGGGCTATGGACCCGACATTTGTACTTGGGTATGAACCCCCATCCAGCTGATAAGTTGCCAATCTTGGTATGATCTTCTACAGCACCAAGTAGAATGGAAGTTTCTTTTCTTTTTGTCTCCAAGCTATGAATCATTACTCTCTATTGGTAAGATGACAACACAGAAAGAGACCAAAAGATGTCTGCAGACATCCAATTAATTCAGGCAGAATGTAGTATACACAACCTGGAAGGCACATGAAAGGAGGAAGAAAAGTTCAAAAAAATAATGCAACTCAATTGGTAATTGCACTTCCGATGTATATGATAACTGAAAATTATCGATGGTACATGGTCTTCAAGAATTAAATTTATATGAACATGAAAATTTCAATTATGGATAGTTTTTAACCCTTGTGAAGCTTTGCAGTTTGTCAATGGTGAAATATTGCATTGGTGCAGTAGGGGTTATATAGTACTTTTCTGCCCTTCTGAAGTCTTCCTGCACAAACATTTCCTAACCTTGAAATCAGAATATGAAAAGAGTAAGACATCTCACCAACTCTCTGGATTCTCTGAACTGTTGCTGAATCAACACTGAGTGCCTGTACATCATTTAAATAAAAAGATCATGACTGATATCTTTAAATGACTGGAGGAATAGGCTTCTCGATGCGTTTCACAAGTTCCTGTAACCTGCAAGTGAAAGCTGGTGATTCAATTTCCTATCCAGATCTTAGCCATTCCGAGTGCACGATGCACTAGATACAACGGCATGTACAGGAAACTTTCGATTAACCGGCCCCTAAATAACCGGAAGTCGGTTAACCGGCAAAATTCAGGAGTAGGTTCAGGTAACTTTTATTACTTTTTTTTTTTACTCCATTTGTTGCTGTGCAAGGGTAGCTGCAGCTGTTGCTAAGCTACAGAGACGCTTGCAACTTGTGCCGATTGTTCTGAAGCAACCGGGTTTGTTGCTTTATACGGAGCTCTCAGCTCCGTATCTTTTACTATAGCGTTCGGTTATCCGGAATTTTTGATGAACCGGCACCATGTCGGTCCCGTCCGTGCCGGATAAAAGAAAGTTTCCTGTATAGTAAATTCAGTGAAGACCAAGGGCAACAGCAATTCACCTCAGTCCACTCTTATGCACCTTCCAGTGGTCACCTTAACAGTGTTATTAAGAGAGGGCTGAGACCATGCTTCCTTGCATGGGAAAACTGAAGAAATTCATTTGGATGAAAAAGAAAATTGCATATAAATTAGTTATTTCTTTCAACACACACAGATCTCTAATGATTGCAAATTGTCTTTTATTCTAGCCTTGTATGTATGTAAAATATACATTTTTTTTTTTTTTTTTTTTTAAAAGAGAGAAAACCTAGGCAACATTAGTCAAGAACAGAAGATGCAGTAATAAAAGTAGAAGTATTTTCAAATAGAAAAGAAAACATACAAGAGAAATTTTAGAAACGCCAAAGTGCTGTACTTCAAACATTTTTTTTGGGGGGGGGGGGGGGGGGGGTGGGGGGAGGGAGAAAGAGAGAAGATAGTCCTCCAGGGATGCAGCTTTGTTTAAAAATGACTGAATAATGGTTAAGTACACAAGTCATTAAACTGTGTCTCCATTCCCCTCTTATCCTCCAAGAACAAAAGTGCTACATCAAAACCAAATTTAAAAAAAATTTCAACTCAATGTTCATCATTTACTTTTGATATAGCCATTGTTCAGTGGAACATTATTTACCACTTCAGTTCTACATTTAAATACTTACAGTAGTTATAGTTTCTGCAGCTGCTACCATATCTGCTAAACCAGCACTAATAATGTGCTCTTCCAAATCTTTTAACATTGGCTCAATCCCATTTGGAACTTTATCCATCAGTGTAAACATCAAGTGTAGTTCTGCAGAGATTAATAAATACATTACATCTAATACAACATAGCAAACATCAAGTTGTAAAATGCATAGCAGGTTTAAAAAAAACTATTGCGTTTAGTACTTCACGTGGCTGATAAAGCCAGTTCGTTTGTTGAAATCATTAATTCTAAATCAACAAACATGAATAAAAATTCTACAACCATTTATGCATAAACACAAGAGATCAATAAATCTCAGAATACTGACTAATTGTTATTTTAACATTTGGTGTATACACAGAGCCATAAATCTTAATGACTGTCACAATTTTTTAGCAACTAGCTTCATAGTTTGTAACACATTTTAGTTTAAAAAAGTGACCAACTTATAAAGAATGAAAAATTCCATGACCTTGATAGTTGATAAATCACTAACATGATGTTGTGTAATTCAAAGAAACATTTAAACTAAAAAGGACAAACTGGTCAAGATTAAATTTGCTGCTACACAATAACTTCATGTAAATAGGGTCACTGAATCTGAACTGGTTTGAATTGAGCTTATTTAGAATTAGAATGGTGGCCATGTCCAAATTTGGCACATTATAAATTCAGGTGAACTTTGCCTTTAAAAATGGCACTCAGGGACATTTGTGCTGCACTTTGCACACAGGTGAGTAGTCACAGTTAGAAGGGTGGACATTTTCTATGAGTTGAAGAATGTTTTTTTCCCCCCCCATTTGTGGCAATTGGGCACTGATGGATACGGAAGATATAACTGACTCACTTTGGTTTGATCAAGGTAGCCAGGATAAATGTGCCTAATTGTTTGGCAGTCTTAATGAAGACTCTTCACTCACCTTGTTCATTGAGATTCAGATTTGGAGAGTTCTGGATTTCCAGAATGTACCACAACTTACCCCCAATTTTAAAAAAATATTCTATTTTAGCAGGTTGTGGACAAAATTCTTCTGGAGAATTCTGGTTCAGAAATCCAAGAATAAAAGTAAAAAGTTAGCAAGTCCTGACCCAAAAAGTTGACTGGTTGGCCAATTTGAGAAGCAAGATAAAACAAAGCTAAAATAAAAACAAAAACACAAAATGGAGAATAGCCCCCAAACCAAATTGTGAAACACCTGTCAGAACAGCTCTGATGGTCACTACGAAGTAGGCTGAAGCCCAGATTATCCTTAAATTTAGCAACGAGAAGTCCATTTTGAGAATAAACAAAGTACAGGATGGGCTGTGTGTAAGTGTATATGCAAAAATAAAGCAGGTTCTCTGCCAAAGTGTTGTGTATACTGCTGCATTTTTAATTGAATAGAAATTTTAGAATTGAGTGTTATGTCAGTAATTAGTGGTAGAACAATTAGCACTTTTACCTTTCCTACTCTTCTACAGTAAAATAAATACTTTGATTAGTCATTAAGCAACCATTTGGAACATGCCATCAAGAGGACAAAGTATAACGTCACAGCTTTATTAATACAAATAACCTTAATTCAGTAAAATAAACATAAAGGTTACAATTTTACTCACTATCTGTCTCATTGCGTTTGATCATGCCAGGGCATTCAGCTAGTATTGTCTCCTTAAACGAAGTCACCAGAGCATTCACACAGCACTCCATGAGCTGAAATGAAACTCTTGCAATTAACAACTCTTTCCAACATTTACGTATTCTTCACTGGAGTCAGGACTAAATTATTCAGTGGTACTTACACACATGAAAATCCTGTAGAATCATTTTGAGTTGCCATTACATTCTTTCTCTAAATTAATACCATTGCAAAATTCATAGACTGAACTTAAAAGTAAAGATAGACTATAAAGAGCAGAAAAAAGACAATGATTCCAAGCATAAATTACTTCTGGTTGAGTGAGTAACTAGTAAGCAAATCATACTTCCAAATGGAGATAAAAATGCCACCTACATTAATTTCTACAAATGTTAAGTTTAGAAAGGATTCTCTTGTCAAATGATACCTTGAATGATTCCCATGCGATTTTAAACCTTCAATCTATTAATTTAGCGATTAAATAAAAGTATCCATATTAGTTATCTTGTCTTAACTAAATATCCATTGTGGCCAGGCAGTGTATTTTTATGGAACTAAATGCCTGCTTTTGCAAATTAAAAAGCAAATAGGTTTGCAACATCTCGTAAGCAGACAATATTCAGATTTCTTAATTTTTTGGGGGCCTAATGGTTTGGATTACAGAGGCCTCCAATTGAACTTCTGAAGATGATTTAATGGTCTTTACTCTCACATTCAAGTTCAGGTTTGTCTATGGTGCACAGGGGTGGAGGGAGAAAGAGGAATGCAGTGGCTCCAGCAAGGTCCTGATGGATAGCTAAACCAGTTGAGTCATATATGCTCAAATCTGAGCCCCTTGAGAGTAGAAATGGGGGCATACCAGGGGAAAGTACCAAGATGGGAAAGAGTAAAGGTTCTTGAGGATAATGGCCCAGTAATTCCTGTCACAACGCGCGAGTAAGGACGGTGTACTCACGCGTGTGCCAGGAGGAATTGTCGGTTTTCAGCATGCACAGCGCATGCGCTGAAAACCGGCATTTCCTGTCCTCTGACCCAAGGGGTTAAGAGGCTGAACGCATGCGCGGTATCGGGCAGTGCGTGCGACTTGGATTTCCTGTATTTTTACAGATTTGCGCTTGTGTAAAGGCCTCCGGTTTTTACGCATTGAAAAACCACACGCAAGTACTTAGTTTTACAGGTAAGTGGTCTTTTAGTACAATTTAGAATTTTTTTTTCCCCCCCCACAGGTTTATTATTTTTAAAGAATCTACAGTAAGGTAAGTTTAGTTTTAGACCCTATTTTTTTAAAATTTATTTTTTTCAAAAATTTGATTAATTGTTTACAATAGTTTTTTTAAAGTTATTCATAGTTAATTTAATTATTGGGATGCTTTTTAAAATTTTATTTAAAGTTTAAGTAGTGTTTTGGGGTGCCGTACTTTTCATGAGTTTGACAGTCTTTACTATCAAACTTATGAATGAAGTTTCCCCTCCCCTGATTGGCTGAACAGTGCTCACCTGATCCCAGCCGGCACATCGCACTAACTACGCCGCTGGGTCAGGTTAGCACAGCGCGCCGGGATCAGAACCTGGCCACTGACAGGAAATCCACTGCGGGCCAGATTTCAGATGTCGGCGCGCAGGGTGAGCGCACATCGGGGGCTTGCACGCGCGGCAAGCCCCCGACAGGAATTACTAGGCCATTGTGAATAGAAGGCCAGAGGCTAGACAGCTGCGAGTTTGAAATTGCAGTTGTAAGTTGTAAGTTTTCCCAAGGCATTTGTCGAAGGAAGTGGGATTGGAAAGCTTGGGTGGTGAGGGATACAAGGAAGTGGTCAGAGATGACCTTGTCTGTGGTCAAGACTTAGGGAGTAGAGAAGCAAGATCGAATGGGGTGGCCATGAATATGGGTAGGACAGTTTATATGGAGGGAGATATTAAGGAATAGGAAGGAAGAACCACATCAAGCCCAAACCACCCACTACTCAGGATCATCCTGGGAGAGCATAAGATAACCCTCAGCTTCTTTTCTCCACTGACTCCTTAAACCCCTCTCCACTGCCCCTCCACCCCCAAGTCCAACAATAGCTGCAAGGGGCTCACAGACTTTTTTGACACCAAGATTGAGACCATCCATTCAGCTGCTTCCTCCTCCTTTTCCTTTACTCATCAAGTCAAACCTTCCCCCTCTCCCAGGCATGATTGGCATCTTTCTTTAGTTTCTCTTCTATCTCCCCTCATCCTGTCTCTGAGCTCATCTTACACTAGGCCCACCTCCAGCTCCTTTGACCCTATTCCCACTAAACTGCTGACCATCCAACTTCCCCTCCTGGTCCCAATGCTAGCTGACATTGTAAATGGTTCCCTCTTCTTTGGTACTCTTTCCCTGCACCGCACCACCCCACCCCCACCCCACCTTTTGAAAACTGCCATCACCCCCCCTGCAAAAAATTTGCACTTCTCCCCTGCAAACTACTGCCACATCTCCAACCTCCCTTTCCTCTCCAAAGTCCTTGAACGTGTGGTCACCTCCTAAATCGATGCCCATCTTTCCTGCAACTCCATGCACTGTAATGTACAAGTTACTATTTTTTAAAACTTTTTAGCAAGTGTGTCTTAAATAAAGTTTCTGAAACCACATACATGCTGGTTTACTTTGTTCAATGGTGATTTGGGATTTTAAATGTCAAGTTCATGTTTGAGAAGCGCTACTCGTTTTATCAATCTCATATCGCAGACAAGCCGCGTTTGCATGAACGTGCCCGATATAATCAGTGGGGACTGTACTAATCACAAGCGCTTCTGAATGATGCAATTCTCACTAACGCTATACATTCTTATCAACTAAACATCCATAAACCCGAGTGCCACAACACATTATGCCAATACATCGGTTGACATCAGCGAGTCCCACATGGCACATTCCCAATTTTGGCCATATTGTTACAAGAACATAATAAATAGGAACAGAAGTAGGCCATACAGCCTCTCGAGCCTGTTCCATCATTCAATAAGGTCATGGCTGAACTTCTACCTCAACTCCACTTTCCCGCCCTATCCCGAATCCCTTAGTTCCCAAAAATCTATCAATCTCAGTCTTGAATATACTCATTGACTGAGCATCCACAGCCCTCTGGGGTAGAGAATTCCAAAGATTCACAACCCTCTGAGTGAAGAAATTTCTCATCTCCGTCCTAAGTGGCCAGCCCCTTATCCTGAGACTATGACCCCTAGTTCTAGACTCCCCAGTCAGGGGAAACAGCCTCTCGGCATTTACCCTGTCAAGCCCTCTAAGAATTTTATACGTTTCAATGAGATCACCTCTCATTCTTCTAAACTCCAGAGAATATAGGCCTATTCTACTCATAGGACAGCCCGCTCATCCCAAGAATCAATCAAGGTGAACCTTTGTTGCACCCTTCCAAGGCAAGAATATCCTTTCCTTAGGTAAGGAGACCAAAACTGTACACAGTACTCCAGGTATGGTCTCACCAAAGCCATATATAATTGCAGCAAGACCGTACTCTTATACTCGAACCCCCTTGTAATAAAGACTAACATACCATTTGCCAATGGTATGGTAAGGAAGTACAAAGCATAAGCCAGTTATATCTCCACAGGATGAGGAAAGTGTCACATGACCACCACAAAATAAAGGTGTGTGGCCCAAGTAACATTTACCCCATCCTGTGGAGAAATAACTGGCTCAGGCTTTGTACTTCCTTACATGCTCCTCCTCTGTAGTGACCACCAAGAAATAAAGCAGAGTGGTCCATTGCTGAAAGCACTGGCAGAAACCTGGGAGTAATTTATCAGGGGGACAGTGTACATCAGAGTGAGCTCAAGAAAATGCAAGGGAAGAGGAAGAGGCAGAACAATGGGGGAGAAGAAACCAAAAAAATACATAATTTGTAAACTCTTCAAAAGAAATACTTACAGCCTGAACAGAGTTGCATTCTCGTCTGGTTTCTAAATATCGAAGTGCCCTCTTCTCTTCCTCCTTTAATTTAGCATCTGCCTGTAAAAGAGTTTTACTTAAGTTTAATAAAGCTCAATTTTATTGTATTCTCCCTCGCCACCTGGAGATGTTGATTCCATGCCAGGGTGCAGTTTCTGTGATCCTTGAATATCTCACCCGAGTGGTAATGAATTGTGCGTGACCCTCCATATACAATGAATGCAGGCCTGCTACGACCATTGAAAAATTAATATCCAAATATTCACAGCAGACATTATTGGATAATGGTCAGGAGAAGGAAATCCTGTATGACTGTCCCTTCCTTTACTTGAGGGTATACATGGTGGTCAAATGTAGTGCTAGCTCTGCCACCCCAGATGAGATCAATCACATTATATTAAAACTGAATTGTTATGTTTTTTTCTCAAACTATGTCATTAATTGAAAGGTAATGGTATTTCATACATTACTGTGTTTAACTTACGTATTTCATGTAATTTTGTACACCATTCTGTTGCAAATAAGATGGGGCCTGTGTCCTGTAGAACCTCTCAGTTGAATCTAAATAAGCCTTTTCAAAATTATCACGATAAATTTGAAGCTTGTCTTCTGGATTAGAACACAGGTTGACTGCAATTAAAGACAAAAACCTGCTTTAGGAAAATTTTGCACAGTAGTTTTTGCAGCATCTATGATGAAAGAAAGACTGGCATTTATATAGCACCTTTCACAACCACCAGACATCCCAAAGCGCTTTACAGCCAATAAAGTACTTTTTGAAGCGTAGTCACTGTTGTAATGTAGGAAACTCGGCAGCCAATTTGCACACAGCAAGCTCCCACAAACAGCAATGTGATAATCTGTTTTAGTGTTGTTGACTGAGGGATAAATATTGGCTAGGACACTGGGGATAACTCCCCTGCTCTTCTTCGAAGTAATGTCATAGGATCTTTAACATCCACCTGAGAGAGCAAATGGAGCCTCAGTTGAACTGAGACTTGCAAAGGAATGCAGGTCTCTGAATTTGTGGCTGCAGTCAAGATTTCTTCAACTGATTATTACAACCTCAGCATCTGACCCTAGTTATAGCTAAAGTCCAGTAGCTTAAGTGTTTTGGAGAGAGAGGGTAACCCTGTTATTCAGTCTGCTCATCCTACTTTAAATCAGGGAAAACAGAGCTCTATGTGCATGCACTTAATTGCACGCATGGAGCTTTTCTCGAGAGCTCCAACTGCCAATTTTCTAATATACAGAAGTGTTAAGTTCTATGGCATAGTTTTCAAACATTTTCTTCAAACAAATTTAAGGGAAGATAACTCCAATAATTAAAATACCACATAACCATGAAATATATCTTTAAATAGAAATGGCATGTGTTTTTCTAAAAGAACATGTAAAAAATCACTCAGCTACTGACATACAAAACTCTTAACTTAAGAGCCAGCCAACATTCAATCCCTTCCATAGAACAGCTTGCTATCAGTTAGTTTCAGACAACTTTTAGTTTCAAAGAATAATTGTTTTTCAGGAGAGCTACTTCACTTACAATAAAGTCTTACCATAAGATTCTCTGACTCCAATGACCAGCTGTGAGTCAAAAGCTTCTCCTAGTCTTTCAGCATGAACTAATTTCATTGCGCTATCTTGAAGACGATTCTTAATATTAGAGAAGATTGACTCATTCCAGGTGTCAAGCATAAGCTGAAAGAATTAAAACACAGTCTGCAGTGAAGAAAAAAACTTTTTTTCAGTTCACATACTATACAAACTAGGTATATTGTAATATGATGCTATAATTGCTCATCATATTCTCCTAAACCTACACATGCAGCTATATTAAACAGTATTATACATTAAAAATGCTGATTGGTGTGCTACATTTAAATACATTGAAAACTCCTGTGTTTGGCTTTGTTAATGGTAAAACCCATTTTATCAAGGTGTCATCATTTAACTGCAGTGCCCGTTACACCTGTAGGTGGCACTGTGGCTGGAATTTTAACATTGTGAAGACCAGAAATGTAACATTAGCTAAAGGTAACCTTAATTGGTTCAGTATTCTGGCTCAGAGTGAGCATGCACTTCCACCACAGAGATACCAGAAGGTCACACATGGATGTGTACTTTCTAATAACAGTGCCTCAGTTATGAGGACCAGAGCCAAGTATGTTGCGATAAATTAGTGCAAAAATTAAAACTTGAATGTCTATCTCATTCAAAATTACCTCCTTGCCATTCCCTGAATGTCTAGTGAATCCCACCCACCTAGCAATTATACACGTCATCCACCCATCAGGAATCTCAGCTAGAGATGCAGCAATATTTTAATATACTTGGATTTTGAAAAGGCCTTTGATAATGTACCACATAGTAGACTCATGACTAAGGTCAGAGCATGTGGAGTCAGGGGACAAGTAGCAGAATGGATAGCAAACTGGCTACAGAGAGTAGGGGCTAGAGGTAGTTACTCAGACTGGCAGAATGTGGGAAGTGGTATTCCACAGGGATCGGTGCTGGGACCACTGCTCTTCACTATTTACATAAACTCTTTGGACTTGGGAATCAGAGTACAGTTTCAAAATTGGTGGATGACTCCAAACTGGGGGGGATAGTTAATACTGAGGAAGACTGCAACAAAATACAAGACATTAATAAACTTGCAGAATCTGTGTGTAAATGGCGAATTAATTTCAATACAGACAAGTAGAAGGTGGTGCATTTTGGTAGAAGGAATAAGGAGGCCACATACTCCTTGGAAAATAAAAGTCTAAATGGGGTAGAGAATCAAAGGGATCATGGGGTACACTTTCATAAATCATTGGGTACACTTTCATAAATCATTGAAAGTAGCAACGCAAATTAACAGGGCCATGAAAAATACCAACAAAGCACTGGAGTTCATTTCTAGAGGAATAGAATTGAAAAGCAGGGAAGTTATGTTAAATTTGTGCAGGACCTTGGTTAGACCACAGTTGGAGTATGGTGTACAGTTCTGGTCTTAAAGGAGTTTGCAAAATTCCCCCACCTCGCCTGCTTTCCGAATCAAACAAAGTTGGCCACTTTTTAAACGTACAAAATGGAGTTCTGGGACACGTGACCAGAAAGCTGCTGGAAGCGAGTCATTTTTCTCCCCAGCAACAAGACTGGAGACAGGGCCTGGAATTCCACAGTCCCTATGTGGATTCCAGGCCAGACATGGAATTGAATATGTAATAGCAAGTCGCCAGTAGGCCGGTAAGAACAATGAACCTGGTTGCACTGCAATCAGGGTTAAGCTAGTCAAAACCATCATCGGGCCCATCTTAACAGATCCAATCATATCAGAAACCGTTTTAGAGGACTAGGCACCAGAGACACCATTGTGTGACTGAAACCAAAAACAACGAGGGCCGGTGATAAGGCCGTTAGTGGGAAATCGGCCGTTTTGCGGCCATTTACAGTTAACGAAGTAACCTGGGACACCTCTCGATCTGGGGGAGGCAAGGCAGATCGAGAGAGTATAACTTTTTAGTAAGCAGACGGAAAGAGCAATTGGAGACACTTCAACTTGGAACACACTTCGGGAGAGACAGCTTCTACACTTGACTTCGCTTTCATCCTGGGACTTCGCTGCAAAAGGAAACTTCGAGGACTCTACTGGGAGCAGTCTCCAAGACGGGGAAGGCTATGTGCAGCAGGCCCATGCTTTGGTAAGCAGGCGAAGCTCCCGGTGCGTACTGCCTCCCGATTTAAACCTGACTGTTCCCCCCACCCCCCGTGCCCACCACCTCAGGCAGGGATTCAGAGTGGAACCAGGAAGACACGGGACGGAGTGCACCATCCCGGTACGGACCGGAGCCCAGAGCGGGCCTCGCTAAACGGCGCAGCCCGACCCAGGAGGGAAGCCTTTTCGCCCAGCCAAGGAGGCAGATCCACTACCTGACTGACGGGAGTGTGTGTGGCCAGTGCACACTGAACTTTACCAGGCCAGACCAACTAAAGCTGCAGTCCCAGGACAACCTAAAGGCCTTTGTTCCAATGCGTTGGGTGAGCATGAGAGTCTGACCCCCCCTTTAGTTCGACCTAGGTTAGGGATAAGGCTAAGGGGAGTGTTAATGTGTGATACCCCTCGATGTGTCGTACTCCTTCCCGCACTCACGTGCCCTCTGTTTTGAATATGTAGTATTCCTTTTTTTTTCTCTTTTTAAAGTGTATAGAGCTGTAGCCTTGGTTTAGTATCGTTGAACCAATTAATTTCTCTGCTTGCTTGTTTTGTTTTATTTTTCTCTCAATAAAACCGTTATTATTTTAACCTTTCACCTGCTTGTCTGTCTCGAGCTTGTTATTCTGCGCATCAGCTGCCTGGTAGGATCCCAGTGTCAGAACTAAGTGGGAGCGTGGGGACGCCTCGAAAACGTCCACTGGGTCAGGCCCGGGCCAAACCGACCACCCAACCAACAACCCCTACAAAATGGCGACCGCGGCAGGACACTGGGCGCAGGCATCTGGTGTTGTAGATGGCGAGTCGAATGAGACAAGCTTGATGGACGAGAGAATCTCGGACTGTGTGTTCAGGAAGGTGAATCTCACTAAGAAGTGGATCACCGCTCTGCTGAAGGCTGGCCGTCCGGTGGACGCCGCAGCTCAGTGGACGCAGGGGAGGGAACACAAGAGATCTCTTGAAAAGGCTGTGTGGCTGTGCTGCTACAAAAAGCAGGTACAGCTCCTGGATGGGCTCGTCGCAGCCCAGGCAGCCAGGTTAAAGGAGCTGGAACTGGAAGTCCAGGAGAAGGCTCAGGCAGGAGAGAAGTTAGTTGTGGCGCTGCAGGCTCTCGCACAGGAGAGGGTGCAGCTCTTAGGGGATTATAATTCCCAGTTGGAATACCTGCGGTGTCAAGTCACCGAGGCCAAGGGGAATGAGTTTAGGCTGCGGGACAAAAGTGCCCGCTTGGTAAAGGACGTAAAAGAACAGGAGGAGAAAGTCAGGGAAGTGAAGGCAGCCTATAAGCTGGCCAGTGAACAGGGGTTCGGGGAAGCTGACCACAGCCCCTGTCAGGAGAAGATAGAGAGTCTTAGCCGAGCCCTCCGGAAGGCCAAGGGCATGGTATGCCTGATGAATCCGAAGGTGGGTCAGGCGGATTTTCTGGGGAACGAGGGTAGGACCATTTCACCATCCCAAGTGGTACCTAGGGAAGCAATAGAGGAAAGAGAGGAAACCGCACGTCCACCACCCACTACTCAGAGTTTCGGGGAAGTGTGGCACCAAGGGGAGGTGAAGGCGGAGGTGGCCCAAGCCCCGGCTAGGACGGGAGCGGGGCCCATGTGCCCGGCCCGGCAGCTGAGGTTAGGTCCGCCCGCCGAAGGGGAAAGGGAAGGGCCTCTCCAGAACCACTTTGTGGTCCCTTTTAATACCCAACAGCTTAGGAGTATGGTGAGCCATATTCCAAAGCTCTCCCAGAAGGGAGATCCCTCGGTTCATTTTAGGGAGGTAGAGCAGGCAGCCAGCGTCAACGACTGTGATGACGCTGAGCAGGCCAAAATGCTGCTATTTTCCCTAGAAAGCAGCCTCCTCCAGTCCCTCTCTGACAGGGATAAGAGGTCAGAGTGGGTACGAGGAGCTCAAGGACGCAGTCTTAGAGGCATTGGGCATGGATGAGGGTAGTCCATTCTCCTGTGTGGAGAAAACGGTCCAATTGGTGGAAGAGACTCCGCAAGCTTTCGCGGACCGGGTGTGGCCGGTGTACCGGAGAGCTTGCCCAGGGACACCCAACCGGGCGTTCCTGAACGGAGATCTCCTGACCCATTGGCTCCGCTGCTTGGTGGCGAACAGCCTGCCGCAAGTTAGAGCAAAAGCGGAAGTTTGGTTCGACCCCAAGGACCCCGGGGCCACAGAAGCCGGGGTGATCCGGCAGCTCACCCTAGCCTACAAGAACGGTCGGGCAGCCGAAGTGCTCCCAGCGAAAGGGAATCTGCATGAGGCAAAACCTGGGCCGGGTAGGAAGGAGTGGCGCCAGGGAGGGACTACCCCAACACACCCCAAACTTAATTGTTACGGGTGTGGTAAAGATGGCCACTGGCGGAAGGAGTGTAGAAACCCTTGGAAAGAGACCAGGGGGAAGGTGCCCACTGCCCCAGCCCAACCGGCGGGGGCAGGACCCAGCCAGGTCGAGATAATACTGGACGCTGTACGGTCCGTATTGTCTGGCCAGGGGAAGGTAGCAATGGCCACCGGCGCTCTTACTCCGGCAGCCCCAGCCAATTCCCAACCCTGACTAGCAAGAACGCAACCGGTCCACCTGTGCTCTGTCCGCTATGACGAGTGGGGGAAGACCCCTCGTGGAGATGGAGGTGGAGAGGCTGAAGGGGACCTATCTGCTGGATACGGGAGCATCAAGCACCGTAATCTATGCAGATAACCCCGCCGCCTCGCCCCTCTCCAGCGGCGTCCCCTACAGTCTATCGGGATTTACAGGGAAGGAACAGGCTGGGTCGGTGTCCATCCCGCTTTCCATCAAGTTGGGACCACTCCACACCACATGGAAGTGCATCCTGATGAGGTGGGAGGTGGAGGGTGAAAGGGAAGTCCTGGGGGCCAACTTCATTGTAGCTCACGGGATTCTGGTGGATCTAAGGAACCACTGCTTGTGGGGAGCAGGTGGAATAAAGGTTGGTGAGGTAGTAGTGATCCCGGGAAAGGAACTCTCTGCACCATGAAGCCAAAGGGAGGTTACGACCTCGGGCTTATGGTCAGTGGTGTCCCCGAGGAGTTTCGGGCATTCGTGAAGGTGCACCTGGCCACGTTTGCCACTCACCAGCACGACTGCGGTAGGGTCACGGGGTTTGAGGTCACAGTAGACGGGGATCCCATGGCCAGACCACAGTAACAGTATAATTTCCCAAGGGAAGCTGAGCCAGACATGGAAGCAGCCATGTCCTCCCTAGTGCAGCAGGGTGTTCTGAGACCTATAGCAACCCACGTGAACTCTCCATTGTGGCCGGTGAGGAAACCGGACAGTGCCTGGAGAGCCACAGTGGACTATTGGGTCCTCAATAGTAACATTCCTGCCTGCGCCCCCACCGTGGCAGCAGTCGCTGACCTAATTGGGAGTATCCCAGCATCCGCGACCACGTTCACGGTACTGGATATTTCAAACGGGTTTTGGTCCATCCCTGTACGGAGGGAGGACCAGTACAAGTTTGCCTTTACGTTTAGGGGGCAACAGTACACTTGGAACTGCTTGCCACAGGGCTTTCACAACAGCCCCAGCATCTTCCATCAGTGCATGGCAGGTAGCATCAAGAAGTTTAGCCAGCCCAGACAACTAGTCCAATATGTGGACGACCTACTCCTCTTCACCGATTCAAAGGAGGAGCATGGCCCACTATTGGCCGAGTTGCTGGAGCTGTTAGGGCAGAAGGGGTTTAAAGTTAACCCCAAGAAAGCGCAGATCGGCCGGCAGGAGGTAAAATTCCTGGGCCTGACCGTGCGCGCTAGAGAAAGGGCCATAGATAAGGCCAGGAGGGAGGCGGTGCAAGAGCTACCGATCCCAAAAACAGTATCGGGTGTGAGGTTGTTTCTAGGACTGACCGGTTACTGTCGAGATTTTATTGAGGACTATGCAGCCTCGGCAGCTCCTCTGCTCCGACTCCTGCACAAGGGAGTGGAGTGGCGTTGGGATGAGGAGTGCCAGGCAGCGTTTGTCGGGCTCAAAGAGAATCTGCAGACCGCACCAGCCCTGGGAGCCATAGATGAGGGAAAGGAGTTTTTTCCTGGAGGTAGCAGCCAGCGGGGACAGCCTGAGCTCAGTGCTGCTTCAAGAGCGGCACGGCCGGCTGCGGCCCATGGTATACTCCTCCAGGGTGCTCACTGATGTTGAGGAGCTACTCCAATTGCGAGAGGCATCTGTTAGCCACGCATTGGGCTGTGAAGAGGTCCCTAATCTTCACAGGCACCTCTCCCATCACCCTCCTCACGCATCACACGCCGACTCAGATGCTACTGGATGGGAGAATTAAGGATGGGACAGTGAGCAGTGCCCACATTGCTCGCTGGACCTTGCTCCTCTCCCAGATGGATCTGAGGGTGAAGGGTCTCTGCGAGCCAAAGCTCGCGGCCAATTTGGTCTACCCGGGAACAGCCCATCGGTGTTCCATAGAAGGGGTTTGGGAGGTGAACATAGGTTTACGGGCCGGGATACATCCCACAGGCCGCGAAATCTATGTTGATGGTTCCAGCACAGTGTCCGCTGGCAAACGTCGCACGGGATGTGGGATTTATGACCCTACGGCAAGCATTGCCCTAGCAATTAAACTCCCCAGCACCATGAGTGCCCAGCAGGCTGAACTGTCCGCAGTGGTGTATGTCGTTACACACCCCGAAATCTTCCCTACCCCCTACACGATTTGCTCGGACAGCATGTTCACGTGCAACTCGTGTACAGAATATTTGGCCATCTGGTCCTGCCGCGGATACACCTCCGCTGACGGGAGACCCCTCACAGTGAAGCCCTTGCTGGAAAAGATTCTGGCAGCCGTGGGGGAGGAAGGGGACGTGTTCATCCATAAGGTGAAAGCTCATTCCTCCACAGAACCCCGCGGTCAGGGTAACCAGCAGGCTGACCTGCTTGCCAAGGAGGGTGCCCGCACCGGCACTTTCTGGGATCCATTCGGGTCCAGACCTGTGGCAGCGGTCAGAGGTAGGGACGGGACACAAAGGAGGGTAGGGGTAGCATTAGCCCCGGACCTTAAGTCCGTCCAGGCTCAGGACCCGGTCCTGAAGGCTGTCCTCAGCGCAGTCAGAGGGCAGGAGGGTAGAGGGGCCATATGGGACAGCGACCCTCTCCGTTAAAGAGGACATGCTGTTCAGGGGGGAGCAGTGGATTGTGCCGCAACAGCACCGGAGGGAGTTCCTGCAACTGGCCCATGAGGGACCGGGAGCGGGACACCCCGGGCACGAGGCCACCTGGCAGCGGGTGGAACAGGCGGGATGGTGGCCGGGACTCAGGGAGGACGTCCGCGAGTTCTGTGCAGACTGTGCTGCAAACAACCCTGACCCCCGGAAAAGGAAGGTGCCCATCGGACACATCAGGCGGGTAGAGGGACCATGGCAGTCGATCCAGGTCGACTACATCGGGCCCCTGCCCACCGCCCAGGGAGGCTTTAAGTACTGCCTAGTCCTGGTGGATGTGTTCACCAAGTGGGTGGAAGCCTTCCCCTGTAGAAATGCCACGGCTCTGGGAACTGCAAAGATCCTAGTCAGAGAGGTGTTCTCGCGGTGGGGACTACCATAGTATGTGGAGTCCAACCAGGGGAGTCACTTCACCGGAGAGGTGATGCAGACGGCCCTTATGCTGTTGGGCATTGAGGGAAAGTGGCATGTAGCTCACAATCCACAGTCATCCGGGATTGTGGAGCGCATGAACCGGACCCTCAAGGAATGGCTGAGAAAGGAGACGGTGGACTCGCCCCGCAAATGGGCCGAGATCCTGCCGTTAGTGTTGATGGGGATCCGGGCCAGCCAGTCAAAAAGCACAGGGTACTCCCCGTACGAGCTGATGACAGGCAGGGTCATGCGGACCCCCACCCATGTGTTAGCGCCGCTGCTTACGGAGGGGCAACTCCGGGAGGTGAATCGGGACAAGTCCGCCCGAACCCTCCAAGCACCTGAAGCAGGTCCATGGGCAGGCAGCGGGGAACATGGGGAGGCAGCATCAGAGTAACCGATTGCTGCTGGAACCGAAAGAGCACCAAGAATGGGAAGTGGGAGACCAGGTCATGGTCAGGAATTATGCCAGAGTCGGAAGTTTGGAGCCTTTGTACATGGGGCCCTTTAGTGTGGTAGACAAAGCCAGCCCCATGGTGTACGCTGTGAAAATGCCCCGACGTACAAAGTGGTTTCATATCAACCAGTGCAAGCTGTTTAAGCCAAGCAGGGCTGGACAGCTGGCTGGTCAGGGGTTGGGGAATAGAAATCCCCAGCCCGATTTGGGAACCAGGTCACAGACCGCAGCAGGTCTGGTGACGTGTCTGAAGGGAGGAGCCACCGGCGAGTGGGGCGTTCCTCCACTTCTGTGGGATGTGGCTGAGGGGGAGGAACCCAAGAGCGGCGTCTCCAGCCTCAGCTCGGGTATAGGGGGGGGGAGGAGCCCGAGGGCAGCGCCTCCGCTCTCAGTTCGGATGAGGAGGGGGGGGGGGGAAAGAGACCGAGGAGAGTAGCCCCGCCCCTAGCTCAGGTGTAGGGAAGGAGGGACCAGAGGTCAGGAACCCCGCCCCGGACCCCGTCGTGGGAACAGGGGGCGGAGACCTGCGGGTCGCAGCAGTAGGCTGCAGCGGGACGTTTGTCCCAACGGTAGGAGGGGGGGATGGATGCAAGGGAGCGGCGGCCCGAGTCAGGGGACCACCGGCCAGGAAAGCTCCAACCGCCCTCAGGAGGTCTTCCCGCACACCCCAGCCCAAGAAGACGTGGTCACCCGTCTTCCATTTGCCCAGAGCCGTCCCGAGGATTAGGAAAGCTGAGGACAGGGGTCCCCAGCAGCCGGCCACAGACCGCAAAGGGGCCATAGGTAGGGACACCGCGGGCCCGCCGGAAGCAATGGCAAGCCGGGGCCCTACCAGGGACTGACTTAGCCGTCCGAAGACGGGCAGCGGATGTATATAGTATATTATAAGTTAAGTTAGGTTTATAAGTTTAGTGGTTAAGTAAGTCTTGTTGCTCACAGTGTATGTGTTTGGGTTCGAGGTCGAGGGACCCAACCACCGCTTAACCCAGGCCAGAGCATCTCCGGAGAGACCTGGCTGCATGTTCCTTTTTGTTTTACAGAGAGGCGTTCGCGCATGGCAGCTGGCCATCCTGCTCGCCCTAATCGAGGGGAGCAGAGGACTCCGGGGAGACGTAGAAGACTCCCACGTTTTTGGGTGCTCCGGACCGAGAGCTCCGGTAGTCACTGCAAGGAGCTGAGAGAGAGACTCCGAGGGACCCACCACCTACACCCACCATGGGCGCTGGCCCGGATGGGTCGGGTCCAATTCCACCCAGTATTCTGACCAGCCCGATTTCACCTACGGCGAGGCATCCCTAGTGTGTCCCAAGGTGGAAATAGTGGCTGCGCGTGTGGGAGTCATCGTTGGCAAGAAGGTCTGCCTGACCTGCACCAGAAGGATCCCGGCCGCGCGATGGTGGTGGATCCGCAAGTTAAAGAATGACTTAAAAGACGCTTCATCCACGTGGGTGCGAATGGACAATGACACCCAGCAAACTGTCACTGCTACGGCAGAAAGGACAAGTGTCTGTTGGGACAAATGGTGGGAATCCGAGCAAGGGATTTATGTGTGTATGTGGGGTTCGAAGGAGGCCTGCCCCGCAGGAATCTCAGTTGTCTTCTCTGCCGCCTGGCAGGACCAGGGGAAGGGGATAAGGTGGGGCTCTCACATACGTTCATGCGTGGTTTTTCAAGGGGCAGCCCCAGTTAAATCCACGGAACTGGTGGCGCGCACCCGCAAGCCGTTACCCACCAATCCACCTAATAGGACACCCTGGGAAGGGTGCCCTACCACCACTAAGGGACCTGGGAATGGACTGGTACTAGTGCCTACTGATCAGGTGCTGTACCAGGGGGTACACTACGCGGTGGCCTCGGTGATCTTAAATCTCACCGAGGTACGTCTACCCGAGTGGTGCCCCAAGGAAACAGAACAGTTATACCAGGCCCTCTTAAAGGACATGTTCGGGAGGTTTTATGAATTTGATTTTTCTAGTGGGGATAGGACTGAACTCTACACTACACCACGCGAGTTTTTGGGCGACATGGGGAGACAGAGAAGGGGTATTTTGGGTGATACTTTCACCGCGTTTAATACTGGGACTTCTGTCATCAACTCTTTAGACGACATTGAGTTACAGACCCAGATAAATGAGCTGAAAACACAGCTAAAGGGGATTCTCACGGATGAGAACAAAGTAGCGAGCTCGGAGTTGCACGAGGACCAGGCTATGACGGTCCATTTGAAGGAAATCATAGCAGAGTTGGAGAAGCATGCAAAAACAGTAAATGCTCTCATACGGGAGGACAGGAATGCGTCTGACCAAGCAGCGCAGAGCGCGGTGTGCGTACTGTACGGGGCATGGTTACTGGGCGAGGGCCACAGTAATCTGGAGGACCTGAAACAGGGTTTGGTCCCCTCCTGGATCAGTAACAAACACCAAGCCGCCCTCCACCTGTATGAGAACGCATTGAGCCCGTGCCAACTCCGGCTAGCCTCCGAGGCTTATCCAGTTCCCGTGGACAGTGGTCGGTCTAACCACACAGTCATGGGGGTGGTTGTTAGGATGCCGGTCATGGGTAGGACAGCCCAACCCGCACCGGTGTACAGGGTGGAGAATATTGGAGTGATCCAAGGGGGTGCGCACATTTGTTTCACCGCGGTCCCGCCTTACGTCATCAAGTGGGAGCACGAAATGACAGGCACAGACCTTTCAGCGTGCCGGAGCCGGGGAGCACACATAATCCTGTGTCCCCAGCACTTGAATGCCTTTTTAAGACCGCAGTGTGGGTTCAGAGCTGCTGGCGCGAAGCCTATAAATTGCACCATGGAGGCGATGGCACAAGGCCACGTCCCCGTCCCCCCCCCAGGTGGCATATATAGGTGGGACCTACTGTGTCACCACCGGCGCGTCCCACTACCGGCACAGACAGCACAGCTGGTGTGCGGCGAGTGATAGCAGTTTCTGTTTCAAACCCGAGGCAGAAGTTCAAGTGGCCCAGGAACGAATTGTCCCCATCCCGGAGCCCTCCACCATTCACCTCACTGTTAAAGAGAATGTAACCAACTTGTTACAGTATGTAGCACACTTCGGCTACGAGATTCCCCCTCTCCAAGCTACTGAAGGCCATAGTGGTTTCCCAAAAACACTTTTACACCCTAGAGCAAAAGACGATAGATATAGGGTCCAAGATTTTGGATATAGTGGTTCCACCGTGGTGGGACATTTTTGAGAGTATAGAGGTCCCCTCGTGGATCCGTCTGGCCTCCCACATCCTGGTGGTGTGTCAGATAGGGATCATACTGTACCTAGTCTGCGTGCAGTGTAGAGGGAGGGGTCGGTTGACACAGTTTCGCAACCAAAGAACTTGGCAGGAACACTACGTGGGAATCAACGGGGATTCGTCTGCGTAAACCCTCCCAAGGGACTCTCCGTACTATGAGAATTCTTGCGGCGCGGTTGTTAATAAAGATTGTGAATTATTGAATGTACCGAACTGAGCAGGGACGTCGGAGCCCCTCCATGTTTGGATGTAAGTAATGTAATGTACTTGGTTGATTTTTCCTTTTCTAGCTGCTTGTGTACACCACGGTCTCGTGTTATGGGAAGTGCGGTGTATCGCGGGTATCTGTAGAGGGGAGAGATTAATCTAAGGGGAAGGTCGACTAAGGAGGGCCAGAATTATGATACGTAATGGAATTTTCAAGAAAAATTATTATGCATCACAGGGGGGTGTAGGGAGTTTGCAAAATTCCCCCACCTCGCCTGCTTTCCGAATCAAACAAAGTTGGCCACTTTTTAAACGTACAAAATGGAGTTCTGGGACACGTGACCAGAAAGCTGCTGGAAGCGAGTCATTTTTCTCCCCAGCAACAAGACTGGAGACAGGGCCTGGAATTCCACAGTCCCTATGTGGATTCCAGGCCAGACATGGAATTGAATATGTAATAGCAAGTCGCCAGTAGGCCGGTAAGAACAATGAACCTGGTTGCACTGCAATCAGGGTTAAGCTAGTCAAAACCATCATCGGGCCCATCCTAACAGATCCAATCATATCAGAAACCGTTTTAGAGGACTAGGCACCAGAGACACCATTGTGTGACTAAAACCAAAAACAATGAGGGCCGGTGATAAGGCCGTTAGTGGGAAATCGGCCGTTTTGCAGCCATTTACAGTTAACGAAGTAACCTGGGACACCTCTCGATCTGGGGGAGGCAAGGCAGATCGAGAGAGTATAACTGTTTTTAGTAAGCAGACAGAAAGAGCAATTGGAGACACTTTGACTTGGAACACACTTCGGGAGAGACAGCTTCTACACTTGACTTCGATTTCATCCTGGGACTTCGCTGCAAAAGGAAACTTCGAGGACTCTACTGGGAGCAGTCTCCAAGACGGGGAAGGCTATGCGCAGCAGGCCTATGCTTTGGTAAGCAGGCGAAGCTCCCGGTCCGTACTGCCTCCTGATTTAAACCTGACTGTTGCCCCCCCCCCCCGCCCCCCAACCACCTCAGGCAGGGATTCAGAGTGGAACCAGGAAGACACGGGACGGAGTGCACCATCCCGGTACGGACCGGAGCCCAGAGCGGGCCTCACTAAACGGCGCAGCCCAACCCAGGAGGGAAGCCTTTTCGCCCAGCCAAGGAGGAAGATCCACTACCTGACTGATGGGTGTGTGTGTGGCCAGTGCACACTGAACTTTACCAGGCCAGACCAACTAAAGCTGCAGTCCCAGGACAACCTAAAGGCCTTTGTTCCAATGCGTTGGGTGAGCATGAGAGTCTGACCCCCCCCTTTAGTTCGACCTAGGTTAGGGATAAGGCTAAGGGGAGTGTTAATGTGTGATACCCCTCGATGTGTCGTACTCCTTCCCGCACTCACGTGCCCTCTGTTTTGTATAGTATTCCTTTTTTTTTCTCTTTTTAAAGTGTATAGAGCTGTAGCCTTGGTTTAGTATCGTTGAACCAATTAATTTCTCCGCTTGCTTGTTTTGTTTTATTTTTCTCTCAATAAAACCGTTATTATTTTAACCTTTCACCTGCTTGTCTGTCTCGAGCTTGTTATTCTGCACATCAGCTGCCTGGTAGGATCCCAGTGTCAGAACTAAGTGGGAGTGTGGGGACGCCTCGAAAACATCCACTGGGTCAGGCCCGGGCCAAACCGACCACCCAACCAACTACAGTCTCTATGTTACAAAAAGGATATAGAGGCACTGGAAAGGTGCAAACAATTACCAGGATAGTAATAGAACTGAGAGGTTATACCCATCAGTAAAGATTGAACAGGCTGGGGCTCTTTTCTCTAGAAAATAAAAGGCTGAAGGGTGACCTGATAGAGGGCTTAAGGATTATGAAAGGGTTTCATAGGGTAGATGTAGAGAAGACTTTTCCACTTGTGAGGGAGTCCAAAATTAGGGGCCATAAATACAAGATAGTCACTAATAAATCCAATAAAGAATTCAGGAGAAACTTCTTTACTCAGAGAGTGGTTAGAATGTAGAATTTGCTACCACATGGAGTAGTTGAGGCAAATAGCATAGATGCCTTTAAGAGGAAGCTAGATAAGTACATGAGAAAGGAATAGGATATGCAGATAGGGTTAAATGAAGTAGGGTGGGAGGAGGCTCGTGTGGAGCATAAACACCAGCACAGACCAGTTAGGCTGAATGGTCTGTTCTGTGATGTAAATTCTATGTAAATCGATGAAATATTCCAATTGATGCAATGGCATCTATGTTTTCCCCTGCTTGACTAGTCCCCTAACGATGATCACTGATCCTTGACCCTAACTTTAAATTGAGGACTGAATTACATCTGCACACCTTGAGGTCCAATTATCCACCACCCTCCAACCCCCTTTCACCAGAGGACTAAGCTTGGTCTTCACTCCGTGTGCAACCCCATAGGAGGCCAACCAATATAAAATAAAATTATATATAAACAAGGACAGAATGTATAACTTTCATATGGAGAGTGAATTATATCTGTATGTGCTGGGTATTTATCCCCTCATCCTCTAACCCCATTTCAGCTGATGTTTACAATGGTTTTGACTCCCTGTATGCAACTTGGAGAGGCTGACTGGTAATGCATTAAAAATTCTTACCTCTGAACACTTACTGCCTAGAAAACCTTACTTCTTGCAGTTGTGTTATGTGAATCTCTGTAACCCCCTACAACCCTCCGTGATCTCTGTGCCCCTCCAATTCTAGCCTCGAGCATCCCCGATTTCCATCGCCCCATCATTGGCGGCCGTGCCTTCAGTTGCCTAGGCCTGGAGTTCTGCAATTCCTTCCCTAGACCTCTCCATAAAACCTACCTCTTTGACCAAGCTTTTGGTCACCTGTCCTAATATCGCATGAGGCGCAGTGTAAAATTTTGTTTGATAATGCTGCTCCTGTGAAGTGACTTGGGACGTTTCACTACATTAAAGGCGCTATATAAATGCAAGTTGCTGATTAAGGGATAAATATTGGCCAGAACACGAAGAGAATTCCTCTGCTCTTCTTCGAAATAGTGCCACAGGATGTTTTACGTCTACCCGGGAAGGCACAGTCTCATCTGAAAGGCAGCACCTCCAACAGTGCAGAATTCCCTCAGTACTGCAGCCTACATTATGTGCTCAAGTCTCTCGAGTGGGACTTGAAACCACAGCCTTCTGACTCAGGTGAGAGTATTACCACTGAGCCAAGGCTGACACCTAAATAAAGTCAAAGATAGATTAAATTATACTCATATACAAATCTTTAGATTTAATGAAATTAGTTTCCAAATCTAGGATTCTGTCTTCAATTACCTTAATGTACATTTAATAAAATGTTATTTCTGGCTACCTGACCAATTTAAGAACTAATTAAAATGACACCAGAATGCATATACCCAGTAAGGCATGAATAGAAATGACAAAGGTTCACATGTTGGCTTGTATTCTTTAGGTGCACAATTGGCTGCATCACACATGTACACAAACGCAAAAACATCAAGCCTCGTACACATTTGCACTGCATTTCAGTAAATCCTGTATAAAGTTTCTACATTTATTCAAATATTTATCAAATGCACATTAAGATAGGCATACAAATAAACTTGGGTTTAAAACAACAGTATTCATGGCAGTTGAAGGCAAAATCCATCAAATAAACTGAAGCCAGTAAGTATAAAAGCTAGCAGATTTCCCATGGCATTGCTCAAGGGTAATGTGGAGTCTTAAGCACAGTTGTGATGGTTATCTGCTAACCTGGCCTGTTCCTTAAGGCCACTGCACAAATACTTTGAGAATCCAGGTATTTGCAGCTGCTTGTAAATATTCTGAAGTAATTTAATGGTGTGTAAATTGCCTACCAGGTCAAAACCCACAACAAAACGTTGACTTTACTTCTTTAAGATTGTTTTGCAAATGTAACCCAGTGTGACTTCTATAGTGTAACAGATGTGCACCAGACCCAGAAACATTTTATATATAATACATACTACCTGATCTTCTGTGGCATTACTCATGGCAAGTCAGATGATATGTTGCTGATAAGGACAGCAGAACTGTATCCTAAAAAGCATAATGCACCAATTCTGCTGCTAGAGGAGCTGTATTCCTTTAAAGCCACGTTTAATCGTGAAGAAAGAGGGAATGTTAGGAAACACTGTTACCTTGCAGTAACCCAAGTAATTATTGAATGCACAGCTGCTTACCTTTCTGACAATACTGTCCTCTACATTGGATTTCTTATTACTGCCCTGTTTGCCCATTAAAGTAATCTCTAATTGGCAGAAAGGTTTGGGCAAGATGTCACACTGTGTGAAGAATTTCCGCCATTCTGCAATATAGGCTTTCAGTAAAGCAGTGTCATCTTGGTGACTCAACACTCTCTGCAAAAAAACAACAAAAAATATAATTTACATCAGGTCAGGCAAAAATACTCGGTGCAAAAAATGGTAACTCTAGGCAGTACTCTACCACAGACTTTGCAGGGAGGGACGGTATGTTACATCTAGACAGCATCGAAGCATAACAAGTACACTTTAGCCATATAATCCTTTCTGAATTTTTCTGAACAGTTATTACAAATAACAACTAACTGAAGCACTTGGTACTTACACCATTGTCTTTCGAGACAGATGGTTGCCATACATAGTAAGGAAGACAGTAGAAGATAGTGATGGTTGGGGAAATGCAGGGAACATGGGTGGGAAGAGAGACAGGGAAGTGGTCAGAGATAGCCTTGTTCATGATCACGGTCTCAGAAGTGGAAAGGCCATGAGAGACAGGGAGGCTGCAAGAGATAGGGGTCGAGGGGGTGACCACGGGTGGGAGAGTTTATATGAAGGGTGGGAGGATAAAATACCGAGGATTCAGAGAGGATACTGAGTCGAATTTTGTTTTTTTCAGTATTGTACTGTATTATTTGCTTTCTATGTAATTTAATCTGTAAATAAATCTGACAAAGTAATTTTAACCTGTATATATTGGTCTGACCGCATGGTACTTTCTGCCACTCGGAAGGATATGGTGAGCATCCCTTGCGATCTTGTGTGAAAAACATGCTGCAATTAGGGATTAGTTGTTAAATCTGAGCATGCTAACCCCTGTGTCATATACAAGGTGCAGATTTTGGTTCTTCAGTGATTTGGGCTGTTTGTGAAAAGCAGCTAAGCCGTGAATATAAAAGTTTAAATTGTAATGACAATCTGCGATTACACAGGTGGGCTCAGAATGGCACCAAGTTAGTTATTATGAAGTGATCTATGAAAGTTATTTCTTGTTAAATTGTTGATAGGGTTTAATTTTGATATACATGTGTTCATATGAAATGACCATGTTTTGTGAAATGTTATACCAGCCAAAAATAGTGCTGTACAAATAGAAATAAATGTAAATTAATGTAATTGGGAAAGTAGTTTTCTCAACCTAAAATAGATTTGTGCTGATGAAACGGTTAATATCTAGTCTGTCATGTTTGTAGAAAACATAGATACAGAAAATAAAGTTCATATCAAAAAATATCATCCAGTTATTGAAAACAGATGAAAACTTTCTTCTGAAATAATTGTTGATGTGTAGTTGGGTACTAATTTTATCACATGAAATTTTATTTGGTAAAATTATGCATTGTGGTACAAAGGTAAATAAAAATTAAATAAAGAATTCTGAATAATACAATAGGAACTTCATAATTGTGAAGTGGCATACAAATAGAGTTAAGTATTTCTCCAGGCTTCAACGAGGTATTATAGAAAAATAGTATAAAATAGTGAAGAGTCTCCGATTAAGTGTTTCAGTATAGTTCACAAAACATTCAATACACAAATACTTGTTTTTTTTTTTTTTTAAATGCTGACTTACAGCTTGAGCTTGTTTGATAAAATCTAGAATGTCTTCTTTGAGAGCCTGATGAATTTTTGCTGGGCCCTTATCATCCCATAGACAGACAGCATGAACATCTCTGAGAAAACAACAGTATTTACAATGTATAATTTTGCACAAACACGAGATACATTAACTTCAACAAAAGTAAAGCACAGCATACCTTGAAATAATTCATTTAACGTGCATGAGGCTTTTTATGTTTAATTCATTTTTAGATTTGAAAATGATACGACTATTCTAAATAGGAAAATAAAAACTGCTGTGGACCAAAACCAATTTTTCTACAGTCTGAATTACAAATAATCTGAATCTTGATAAATTCAGCCAGATTTATGGGATTTAAGTTTTCTTTCCCCAACTGAAAGCTGCAAGAGTCCTATGTGAAATGAGTTTCGGCAGTTTCAGTCCAGTTCCTACTGGGTGAAGAGCCACAATGCAAAACTAGCCACAATTTAGCACTAATTAGCATTCTAACTCAACCTATAAAGGATGGCATGCATGTGAAATGGGGAAAAATATCTGCTACAGTGGTGCTCTTCTGGGGTCAAAGTTCATTTAAAAAACTGCCGAGTTGGGGAGCTTTAGTCTGCCTCTGGCCAAACAACATCCGATGCCGAGTTCTTCATTTATATTGGGCAAAATAAGTGACAACAGGTTTCATTCCTTAGAATGGAAATCCTTCACAATGGGTGAATTTCTTACATTCCATCAAAATGAACAGAAGCACTCTCATATTTTGTGTTGAGGATTAAACCTTATTTTCTCCATTACCCTGTGCACTTAAAAATGTGACTTCCAAGTTGGAAGAAACTTTAGTGCATGGGCTGATTGAGTATAAATAATTCCAGGCTGTTCCAAATAGAGTAGCATATTAAATTCATTTGCTCAATTCATGCAAGACTATAAGCAGTTAGGTTACAGTGCGTTGCAAGGCTGAGGGGTTCAGAGGATGTCGTACCACAAGAACAAGTCATTGAGGTTTGTCAAAGTCTGAAGTGTCAGACTGTACTCAGACCCGCAACTCAAACCTCAATTATTTCTAGAATGTCAGGTTCCTTTTGTACTTGCATTGTAAGGTCTGTCAGAATACGGATATTTTGTCTTCATTCATTTTAAATAGAAGACCATCTATCAAAACAACAGGGCCGATTTTCCTCTTCTTTTCTGCCTGATTTTAGGCAGAGCTGGAGTAGGCAGGAGGTGAAAAATCAGAAATGGGGTTCACATCAGTTTCCCACCATCACTTTCAGGATTCCAGTCAGAAGTAATGGCGGGCATCCCAAACATCTGCCCAAATACATACTGATGGTGATGTCACAAGGCTTATTTCCCATTATTTGCACCATAGCAATGTTGGGTGCTAGGAACACCATAGCAATGTTGGGTGCTAGGAACACCATGCATTGCTGGTGCACACATTGCTATCGTATGGAAACAGAGGAATTAAAGTCTAAAAGTTCCAGAGTATAAACAATCACAGGGCAATCAATTACACTTCCTGTGCCCCGCAAAATTTAAATTTGTAGTCTAAACTGTAGGCTGTTCACCTGCCCCAGAGGCAGCTGGCCTTGTTACGCAGCAGCTAGCATCCAGCAATTTCACTCCGATCCCCCACCAAACCCCGAAACAATCTGTCCACTCAAAATATTTAAATGATCCGTACCCTGGGAAAATGGCTGGGGTCATGGACGGGCCATTGAGGCAGCCCTACTGAACTTCCACTGACTGTCCACACAGGACAAAAATCTGTCCCAACATTTTTATAGCATCAATTAGATTTTTCAAGTAATTCAGATACTTACGAAAATAAGTCGAACCATTGCTGCTTTGTCACAGATTCCTGCCGTAACAGCTTTAAAACAATGGGACGCATAAGGTCCCATTTGTCCTCAAACTGGAGGGAGCCTTTATTCTGAAAGAAATTAAGAGTAGGAGGAATGGCATTAATTAATTATGGCATTAATATCAGTGTACCGATTTGTATCAATAACTGCCTTGTATCAATGCTTACGCACTGATTTTAATATTTTAGTGAACACACAATGCCAGAGGTAGTAAAAACACATTTGAATACAAATACACATTACAATCCAACTGATTTTATCTTTATTTATCTAAAGCCATCCTCTTCAGCTCTTGCCACAAACTCCATACATAGGAACAGGAGTAGGTCTTTCAGCCTCCGCAGCCTGTTCCATACACTGACCAACTCCATTTCCCTCCTTGGACACTTCCTCAGGCTGAACCAGACTATTCACAACTTTGGTGTCCTGTTGCACCGAGCTGAGCTTCCAACCCTATATCCTCTCCATCACCAAGACCATCTACAAAAGCAAAATACTGCAAATGCTGGAAATCTGAAATAAATGTCCGTAAGTATCTGTATTACTTGAAAAATCTAATTGATACAATAAAAATGTTGAGACAGATTTTTGTCCTGTGTGGACAGTCAGTGGAAGTTCAGTGGGGCTGCACTTCTGGCTGCCTCAATGATCTGTCCATGACCCCAGCCAATTTCCTGGGGAAAGGTCATAGATCTGAAACGTTAACTCTGTTTCCCGCTCCACAGATGCTGCCTGACCTGCTGAGTGTTTCCAGCATTTTCGGTTTTTATTACGAAGACCATCTACTTCGACCTCCGGAACATTACAAAGCATCTTGGAATGTTTTTCTACATTAAAGACATTCCATAAATATTACTGTTTGGGTGGGGGGGATTTAAACTAAAATGGCAGGGGGTTGGGAACCTGAGCAGGGAAACAGGGAAAAAAGCAAAAGATAGGAAGGAGAAAAACAAAAGTGGCAGTCAGAGAAATCAACGGTTTAAATCAAACGTGGCCACAGTAAATAATAATTCTAATAGGTCTAAGAGCGTTAAAAAAACAAGCCTGAAGGCTTTGTGTCTTAATGCGAGGAGCATTTGTAATAAGGTGGATGAATTGGCTGCGCAAATAGAGGTAAACGAATATGATTTGGTTGGGATTACGGAAACGTGGCTCAAGGATGGCCAAGACTGGGAACTCAACATCCAGGGGTATTCGATATTCAGGAAAGATAGGCAAAAAGGAAAGGGAGGTGGGGTAGCATTACTGGTTAAAGAAGGGATTAACACAATTGTAATGAAGGATATTAGCTCTGATGATGTGGAATCTGTATGGGTAGAATTGAGAAATACTAAGGGGAAAAAAACATTAGCGGGAGTGGTATATAGACCTCCCAACAGTAAGGTGGAGGTTGGGGATGGCATTAAAAGGGAAATTAAAGAAGCGTGCAATAAGGGCACAGCAGTCATCATGGTGACTTTAATCTACATATAGATTGGGCTAACCAAATTACTAACAAAACTGTGGAGGAGGAATTCCTGGAGTGTTTACGGGATGGTTTCCTGGACCAATATGTCGAGGAACCAACCAGAGATCAGGCCATCTTAGACTGGGTATTATGGAACGAGAAAGGATTAATTAGCAATCTTGTTGTACGAGTCCCCTTGGGTCGAAGCGATCATAATATGATCGAATTCTTCATTAAGATGGAGAATGAAGTAGTTGACTCAGAAACTAGGGTCCTCAATTTAAATAAAGGAAACCACGATGGTCTGAGGAGCAAGTTGGGTAGGATTGATTGGGGAATGGCACTCAAAGGGTTGACGGTGGATAGGCAATGGCAAACATTCAAAGACCGAATGGGTGAGCTACAGAATTTGTTCATCCCAGTTTGGCATAAAAATAAAACAAAAAAGGTGACTCAACCGTGGCTAACAAGGGAAATTAGGGATAGCATAAGATCAAAGGAGAGGACATACAAATTGGCCAGAAAAAGCAATAATCCTGAGGATTGGGAGCAGTTTAGGATTCAACAAAGGGATTAATTAAGAAAGGGAAAATAGAATATGAGAGTAAGCTTGCAGGGAACATAAAAACTGACTGTAAAAGCTTTTATAGATATGTGAAGAGAAAAAGATTGGTGAAGTCAAGTGTAGGTCCCTTGCAGTCAGAATCGGGGGAATTTATAATGGGAAACAAAGAAATGGCAGACCAACTAAATACATATTTTGGTTCTGTCTTCACAAAGGAGGACACAAATAAACTCCCAGAAATACCAGGGAACATAGGGTCTGATGAAAGGGTGGAACTGAAAGAAATCAGTATTTGTAGGGAAATGGTGTTAGGAAAATTGATGGGACTGAAGGCCGATAAATCCCCAGGGCCTGATAATCTACATCCCAGGGTACTTAAGGAAGTGGCCCTAGAAATAGTAGATGCATTGCTGGTCATCTTCCAGAACTCGATAGACTCTGGAACAGTACCCATGGATTGGAGGGTAGCTAATGTTACCCCACTATTCAAAAAAGGTGGCAGAGAAAAAGCGGGGAATTATAGACCGGTAAGCCTGACATCGGTAGTGGGGAAAATGCTAGAGTCCATTCTAAAAGATGTAATAGCAGAGCAGTTGGAAAGCAGTGACAGGATCGGACAAAGTCAACATGGATTTACAAAAGGTAAATCATGCTTGACTAATCTACTGGAATTTTTTGAGGATGTAACTGCTAAAATAGATACGGGAGAACCAGTGGATGTGGTGTATTTGGACTTTCAGAAGGCTTTCGATAAGGTCCCGCATAAGAGATTAGCGTGCAAAATTAAGGCACATGGGATTGGGGGCAAGGTATTGACTTGGATAGAGAACTGGTTGGCGGACAGAAAGCAAAGAGTTGGAATAAACGGGACGTTTTCCGAGTGGCAGGCAGTGACTAGTGGGGTACCGCAAGGATTGGTCCTAGGACCCCAGCTGTTCACAATATATATTAATGATCTGGACGAGGGAATTGGATGTAATATCTCCAAATTTGCAGACGACACAAAGCTGGGTGGGAGGGTATGCTGTGAGGAGGATGTCATGAAACTTCAGTACGATTTGGACAGGTTAGGTGATTGGGCAGAAACATGGCAAATGCACTATAATGTGGATAAATGTGAGGTTATCCACTTTGGTGGCAAAAACAGGAAGGCAGATTATTTGAATGGCAATAGATTGGGAGAAGGGGAAGTGCAGAGAGACCTGGGTGTTCTTGTGCACCAGTCGCTGAAGGTAAGCATGCAGGTGCAGCAGGCGGTTAAGAAGGCAAATGGTATGTTGGCCTTCGTAGCAAGAGGAATCAAGTACAGGAACAAGGATGTCTTGCTACAGTTGTACAGGGCCTTGGTGAGACCGCATCTTGAGTATTGTGTGCAGTTTTTGTCGCCTTATCTGAGGAAGGACGTTCTTGCCATGGAAGGAGTGCAGCGAAGATTCACCAGGCTGATACCTGGGATGGCAGGAATGACGTATGAGGAGAGATTGTGTCGATTGGGCTTATACACACTGGAGTTTAGAAGATTGAGAGGGGATCTCATCGAAACCTATAAAATTCTGTCAGGCCTGGACAGACTAGATGCTGGAAGGATGTTCCCGATGGTCGGGGAGTCCAGAACCAGGGGTCATAGTCTAAGGATAAGGGGTAGGCCATTTAGGACTGAAATGAGGAGGAATTTCTTCACCCAGAGAGTGGTGAACCTGTGGAATTCTCTGCCACAGAGGGTGGTGGAGGCCAGTTCATTAAATATATTCAAGAAAGAGTTGGATATATTTCTTAAGGCTAAAGGGATCAAGGGATATGGGGAGAAGGCAGGGACAGGGTACTGAATTTGGATGATCAGCCATGATCTCATTGAATGGCGGAGCAGGCTCGAATGGCCTACTCCTGCTCCTATCTTCTATGTTTCTAACCTCTTTCAGCACTATAACCTCTTCCACCAACTCTCCATTCTGACCCCAGCCTTTTGTGCATCCCCCTTCCACCCTACCATTAATGCCTATGCCTTCAGCCACCCAGGTCCCACTTTCTGGAATTCCCTCCTTAAACCCCTGCACTTGTCCATTTCCTTCGCATACCTTAAAACTCTCCTTAAAACCTACCTCCTTGATCTGGCTTTTGTTTACTTCTCCTAATCTTTCCTTTTTTGGATTGGCACCAGTTTTTCTCACGCCTCTTATGAAGCACCTTGCAACTAATTTCTGCTTTAATGATGCATAATAAATGCAAGTTGTTGTTACTGGGTTAGTTATCATCAGAGCAGTCAAGTGTCAGCTTGGTCTAGTGGAAGCACTCTTACCGCCAAGTCAGAAGGTTGCGGGTTCAAGCTCCAATGAACTAAACTGAAGATCCATCCACCCAGTTCAGGTAGATGTTAAAGCTCCTATAGCCTTATTTGAAGATTTTTAAAGTACTGACCATGCACAGTTGTTGGCTGATAATTCGGACAACCTCTTAAGAGGTCGGATAAAACTACTTTGTAATCAGATATATGTAGTCTTCGCCTCGGTTTTTTCCTCTAACCCTGCGTAGCTGAGAATATAAATTCAATGTGCTGGGAATAACAGGATCAAACTTGTATTCTACACCTCCATGGTACATTGTGTTGTGCAATTTATCTTTTGGGCAATGATTAGAAAAATATGTATTGCCAAAAGAAATTACTATTACTAATATCTTCTGTGATGAATGGCATTGAGGATTACAAGGTTAAAAGTTAAAATTGCATTTTTAAATCTGGGAGAATAACAATTTTCAACAAGAATAATGTCTTTTCGTAGAACACCCAAAATTTGATTTCTGTCAGTTTACATCTCCTCCCTTGTCACCAATGCTATTAGTACCCCGACAATGCACAGTAATCCATCTAATAGTAGCCGGACATCAGGTTGGCACAGCTATGATTTTTTTTTGTAACTCTCCATTGTGAGATGCAGGAGCCTGACCATCTAATTTTTCTTTCTCCCTGTAGAGGAAGGAAGAAGTTGACCTTCAGAACTCTCCTAGATGATTTAGTCAAAACCAGGAAGGGGAACCAAAATATACCACTCTAAAATTTACTGTTAAAATAATTCACATCCTGTAGATTAAAAAAAACAGCATATCTAGACATTCAATTTAACTGATACTAGATTTAGGATATTAATACACCTGAATATCCGATCGGAGGCTTCCTACGGGCAGATGCCTCCGATCAGCAGAAAATCTACGAACCTACCTGCTGGTCACGGAGATATGGTGGCTTCCGATCCCAGGCCTCTCCTCTTGGAAATGCGCAGAGGCCCACGTATCCCAGGGGCGCATACGGTTCGCAAGCGCCCCTGGGATCATGTGGGCCAGCTTAACCAATGGAAGAAGGGAATCCCCCTTCATACTTTTGACAGTTCCGTAAGCACGAAACTGTCAAAAGTATGAATGGGGATGACTAAAAAAATGCACCAACACACTGAAATAAAGAAAAAAAAAAAATTACATATATAAAATTAATTAAAATGGCATTTCATTAAATATGTTAAAATTTTAATTTTTTGAAACATTTTTTAATATGTTTTAGCAGGGCTTAACATAAACTTACCCTATTGGACAGGGTTTTTAATTTATAAGTGAGTGATAAAATTTTATTTTTCTATTTTTTTTTTAAAAACTCTTATGCTGGTAAAAGCAGCCCTTACCCCTGCTTTTACCAGGCCTAAGAATTCTATGGCCTTTCAGCGGGCGGCAGTTGAGCAAATAGCGCAACTCTCTACCTGCAGAGGCCCTTCTCTTGGGCATCTTGGGCATGCAGATGATGACAGATCACAAGTTCCGGGTTTCAGCACATGCGCTTCGCATGCCTAATCCCGGAACTTTGGGCGTGGCCCCTTTGGGCGCGTACACACCTCGTACGCACCCGTGGGGGTCGGAAAACATGGGCCATTATGTACCCAAAGCCTTTAAACCCCAAAACAGCTGATTTATGAGACGAGGAGTCACTTTTCTTTTATTAAAAGCACTAAATGCACTATTTGAGTCAGTGATGTAAAGTGCTGTAGGCCCTTGCGACTCCCCTTCAGTTGCAACCCAAGTTCCACCTAATCTATGAATATTACAATTATATAAACTGGTGGCAACATTTTCCCATAATCTTTAACAAAAATATATGGGAAGGAACCCATGCTATTCACCAACATACATTGGCCCAGATTTTGCTCTCAGTGGCGAAGGAACGGCGCCAGCCGGTCACCTCGCTGACAGCTGCCCACAGGCTTCTCAGAGGAGATTTCCTCGAATCCGGCGTCTTGTCCTGCGCGGCACCCTGTACAGGGGATCTGTGGCATGTGAGAGCAGAGCAAGAAATAGCGTGGCTCTTCAACCAATAAGATTGAAGAATCCTCACTGAAACACGCAGAGTCCAAACCACGAAGTAAAGCAGGAAATATAAGAACATAAGAAAAGGAGTAGGCCATTCGGCCCCTCTGCCTTTCAATAAGATCGTGGCTGATGATCTACCTCAACTCCACATTCCCGCACTATCCCCATATCCCTCAATTCCCTTAATATCCAAAAAATCTAATTGCTCTCTGTCTTGACTATACTCAACAACTGAGCCTCCACAGCCCTCTGGGGTGGAGAATTCCAAAGATTCACCACCCTTTGAGTGAAGAAACTTCTCATCAGTCCTAAATGGCCGACCCCTTATTCGGAGACTGTGACCCCTAGTTCTAGACTCCCCACCCAGGGAAAACATCCTCCCAGCATCTACCCTGTAAGAATATTGTATGGTTCAATGAGATCACCTCTCATTCTTCTAAATTCTAAGGAATATAGGCCTAATCTCCTCAATCTCTCCTCATACAAATATTCCCCCCATCACAGGAATCAGTCTGGTGAACCTTTGTTGCATTCCCTCTAAGGCAAGTTTATCCTTCCTTAGGTAAGGAGACCAAAACGGTACACACTACTCCAGGTGTGGTCTCACCAAGGCCCTATATAATTACAGTAAGATGTCTTTACTTATACTCCGATCCTTTTGTAATAAAGGCCAACATACCATTTGCTTTCCTAATTGCTTGCAGTACCTGCATGTTAACTTTCAGTGATTTGTGTATAAGGACACCCAGGTCCCTCTGAACACCAACGTTTCCCAATCTCTCACCATTTAAAAAATATTCTGCTTTTCTACTTTTCCTACCAAAGTAGATAACCTCATATTTCTCCACATTATATTCCATCTGCCATGTTCTTGCCCACTTAACCTGTCTATATCCCTTTGCAGCCTCTTTGCATCCTCATCACAACTTACTTTCCCACCTAGCTTTATATCGTCAGTAAATTTGGGTACATTGTACTCGGTCCCCTCAGCCAAGTCACTGATGAAGTAATGACAGATAGTAATGCATTTATGCAGAGGGAGATTAAGAAGTTAGATACTAAATTGAAAAGCAAAACAGCAAGAATTGTAATCTCCAGATTGCTTCCTGTGTCACACGGTGGATAAGTTAAGGAGAGGAAGATTAGGATGGTCAATATGTCACTGCAGAGCTGGTGCAGAAGAGAAGGGTTCACATTGTTGGGACAGGGAAATGATTTCTGGAACTGATTAGCACTGGCGGAGCAAGTCTAGGTTGGAGATTAGAGGAGAGCAACATTAATAAATCTACTGGAATAGCAGAATGCTTAGCTGAAATAAATAGGGAGAAAATTCTATCATAGGAGAAACCAAAAGAAAGAAGCTAAGAGGTAGGGAAAGATAAAAGCACTGTCGTAAAAGGGGCAAGGGATATCACAAAAGGGAAGGCCAGGAAAAATGAATAATGATCAACATTTCAAAAAATTGGAGCCAGGGTGGAATGGAATGTATGTGAATGCATAAAGCACTCAATGCAAAACTCGACTGTTAGAAATATTGGTAACTATGGAGCGATATGATATTGTAGCTATAATAGATTTGTGGTTTAAGTTTGGACAGGACTACGGATGTAATATTCCTGATCATAACAATTTCAGACTAGAAGCTGTGGAGGAACAAAGGGATTTGGATGTCCAATGTACACAAAATCACTAAAAGCTAGTGCACAAGTACAAAAAGTAATCAAAAGACTAATGGAATGTTGCCCTTTATTTCAAGGGGGCTAGAATACAAAACTGAGGAAGTGGAGCTTCAATTGTACAGAGCCTTGGTCAGATCCAATACTGTGTTCATTTTTGGCACCGTAGTTCAGGTTCCTATGAGAGATAGGGAGGGGAAAAGGGGGTGGGTGGCAGTGTTAGCAAAAAATTTTCTAAGAACGCAAGGTGATCTGGAGGATTGCATTAAGCCATGAAGGGTTACAAAAGAGGAAGGGAAATTGTACAAATCTTAATGTGCACTGCAAACCACCAAACAGTGGCGATAAACCAGAGCTAGAGATCTGCTGACAGTTCAGAGAGATATGCAAGAACAACAGGGCAACAGTATTGGGTGATTTAAACTATCCCAAAATAGACTGGAATAAAGATAATGAATGTGGTCAAGTGGTGAATGCTTTTTAGAATGCATCCAGGACTGCTTCCGCCAAATAACTGAGGAGAGCCGGAGGACATGGGGAAATAGTAACCACAAAGTATTAAGATTCAAAGATAAAGGTCCTCGACTGAAAACAAAGCAAAGTCCAGTGAGATGGAAAGGGATCTGCCCCAAATTAACTGGGAAGAAAAGTTAGCAAACACATCAACAGATCTACAGTGGGAAATCTTCAAATATGAGATAGAGTACAAAATAAATAGATTCTAATAAAGTGAAAGGAAGCACATCAAATATAGAGTTCCATGGATGAGAGATTAAAATTAAACAGAAAGTTAAAAAGGAAAACTATGATAAACTTAGGGTTAACAATATTATAGTACCACCAAATATGGAAAGTTTAGTGGGGAGGCAAAAAAGGAAATTAGAAAGGCTAAAAGGGAATATAAATAAAGACTCTCAGATCATACAAAAGCAAAAAGGGCTTTTATAAGCAAATAAAATGTAATAGAATAGTTGGAGAGGCTAGAACCACTCAGGGGTCTAATGGTAGAAGATGAAGGTGTGTCAGAGATATTAAAATCATTATTAATCAGTTTTTATAAATGGTGGAAGTAAGAACATAGTGTACCAGGGGAGGATATGGAACAATTGATGGAGCTAACTGTAGAAAAGGAATTGGTTTTGAAAAAAGTTGATAAGTCAGAGTGCTATCATGCACCCTAGGCTATTGAAAGTCAAGGAGGAAACAGCAGAGAATCTGGAGGCGGGGAAGCAAGCAAGGGCAGCATTTGAAAAGTCGATCCTTGAGTTGAAAGTGTGGATGACAGTTTTGGCACAGGAAGGGAGATTTAAGGGTATAATACAGGGGTATTGTAGTGGTTATGTTACTGAACTAGTATTACAAGAAGCCTGCACTAATAATCCAAAGAACACAAGATCGAATCCCATTATGGCAATTTAAGAATTTGAATTCAGTTTAAAAACATCTAAAATAAAACAAACTGGTAAAAGTGACCATGGAGCTGTAAAATTATCATAAAAACCCAGCTGGTTCCCGAATATCCTTCAGGGAAAGAAACCTGTCATCCTTACCCTAAATGTGACTCCAGTCCCACACCAACATGGTTGACTCTTAGCTGCTCTCTGAAGTGCCCCAGCAAGCCACTTGAACCACCACAATCTTCTCAGGGCAACTAGAAATGGGCAACAAATGCTGGCCTTGCCAATGACACCCACCATCCTGAGAGTGAATTAAAAAAGCATGGAATATTCAAGGTGGAAGGTGGTGGCACGATGACAGACTGCAAGTAAACTCAGGGTCAAAGAAAATACTGCAGTTGTGTATAACTGGGCAAGCAGCCAGAGATTTGGATCAACTTTACCTTTAAGAAATTGACCCATCAAGGACTTAATGACAGGCAGAGATATGTAAAAAGGGGAGTCAGGAGTTTTCACACACTTTTGGAATAATTTACGAAGGAACGTCATTGAAACAGGCAGCATAAATAGGTTCAGAGACAATTAAAGAAATTCTGCAGAGAAGGCAAGTAAGGTGGGAATAATCTCTAAGGTTAGGTTTGTTGGTTGTTCCTAAAAATGTGTATTTTGTGCCAACCCATTGAATTTCTAACTTTTACCACCAATTAGTTTTTAGTCTGCAGATGCAAAAGGAAATACAAATTGGATGCACCCAGTTAAGAGACATTAACTACTTAGGTGGTAAATTTTTGCAGTTGTTTGTTGCTAAAATACATAGTAAACTAGAAGTGTCCACATATGTTGGAGGGGGTGTATATATATACTAGCTGGGGGAGCCCGGCGTTGCCGAGGCTTTTTCGAGGGCATGTTGTTGTTGGAAGAGAGAGAGCCCTCTCCCTCACACTCTCTCTCCCTCACACTCTCTCTCCCCCCCTCTCCCTCACACTCTCTCTCCCCCCCCTCTCCCTCACACTCTCTCTCCCCCCCCCTCTCCCTCACACTCTCTCTCCCCCCCTCTCCCTCACACTCGCTCTCCCCCCCTCTCCCTCACACTCGCACCCCCCTCTCCCTCTCTCCCCCCCTCTCCCTCACTCTCTCTCCCCCCCTCTCCCTCACTCTCTCTCCCCCCCTCTCCCTCACACTCTCTCCCCCCCTCTCCCTCACACTCGCTCCCCCCCTCTCCCTCACTCTCTCTCCCCCCTCTCCCTCACACTCGCTCCCCCCCTCTCCCTCACTCTCTCTCCCCCCTCTCCCTCACACCCTCTCCCCCCCTCCCTCACACCCTCTCCCCCCCTCCCTCACACTCTCTCCCCCCCCCTCTCCCTCACTCTCCCCCCCTCTCCCTCACTCTCTCCCCCCCTCTCCCTCACACTCTCCCCCCCCTCACACTCTCCCCCTCTCCCTCACACTCTCTCCCCCCCTCTCCCTCACTCTCTCTCCCCCCCTCTCCCTCACACTCTCTCCCCCCCTCTCCCTCACACTCTCTCCCCCCCTCTCCCTCACACTCTCTCCCCCCCTCTCCCTCACACTCTCTCCCCCCCTCTCCCTCACACTCTCTCCCCCCCTCTCCCTCACACTCTCTCCCCCTCTCCCTCACACTCTCTCCCCCCCTCTCCCTCACACTCTCTCCCCCCCTCTCCCTCACACTCTCTCCCCCCCTCTCCCTCACACTCTCCCCCCCCCTCTCCCTCACACTCTCCCCCCCCCTCTCCCTCACACTCTCCCCCCCTCTCCCTCACACTCTCTCCCCCCCTCTCCCTCACACACTCTCCCCCCCTCTCCCTCACACACTCTCCCCCCCCTCTCCCTCACACTCTCTCTCCCCCCCTCTCCCTCACACTCTCTCTCCCCCCTCTCCCTCACACTCGCTCTCCCCCCCTCTCCCTCACACTCGCACCCCCCTCTCCCTCACTCTCTCTCCCCCCCTCTCCCTCACTCTCTCTCCCCCCCCTCCCTCACACTCTCTCCCCCCCTCTCCCTCACACTCGCTCCCCCCCTCTCCCTCACACTCGCTCCCCCCCTCTCCCTCACTCTCTCTCCCCCCTCTCCCTCACACTCTCTCCCCCCCTCCCTCACACTCTCTCCCCCCCTCCCTCACACTCTCTCCCCCCCTCCCTCACACTCTCTCCCCCCCTCTCCCTCACTCTCTCCCCCCCTCTCCCTCACTCTCTCCCCCCCTCTCCCTCACTCTCTCCCCCCCCTCACACTCTCTCCCCCTCACACTCTCTCCCCCCCTCTCCCTCACACTCTCTCCCCCCCCTCTCCCTCACACACTCCCCCCCTCTCCCTCACACACTCTCCCCCCCCTCTCCCTCACACACTCTCCCCCCCCTCTCCCTCACACTCTCCCCTCTCCCTCACACTCTCCCCTCTCCCTCACACTCTTCTCCCCCCCCTCCCTCACACTCTTCTCCCCCCCTCCCTCAAACTCTCCCCCCCCCCTCTCCCTCACACTCTCCCCCCCCCCCTCCCTCACACTCTCCCCCCCCTCTCCCTCACACTCTCCCCCCCCTCTCCCTCACACCCCCCCTCACACAGCCCCCCTCCCTCACACTCTCTCTCCCCCCCTCCCTCTCCCCCCCTCCCTCACACTCTCTCTCCCCCCCCTCCCTCACACTCTCTCTCCCCCCCCTCCCTCACACTCTCTCTCCCCCCCCTCCCTCACACTCTCTCCCCCCCTCCCTCACACTCTCTCCCCCCCTCCCTCACACTCTCTCCCCCCCTCCCTCACACTCTCTCTCCCCCCCTCCCTCACACTCTCTCCCCCCTCCCTCACACTCTCTCTCCCCCCCTCCCTCACACTCTCTCTCCCCCCCTCCCTCACACTCTCTCTCCCCCCCTCCCTCACACTCTCTCTCCCCCCCTCCCTCACACTCTCTCTCCCCCCCTCCCTCACACTCTCTCTCCCCCCCTCACACTCTCTCTCCCCCCCCTCACACTCTCTCTCCCCCCCTCACACTCTCTCTCCCCCCCCTCACACTCTCTCTCCCCCCCCTCACACTCTCTCTCCCCCCCCCTCACACTCTCTCTCCCCCCCCTCACACTCTCTCTCCCCCCCCTCACACTCTCTCTCCCCCCCCTCACACTCTCTCTCCCCCCCCTCACACTCTCTCTCCCCCCCCTCACACTCTCTCTCCCCCCCCTCACACTCTCTCTCCCCCCCCTCACACTCTCTCTCTCCCCCCCCCCACACTCTCTCTCTCCCCCCCCCTCACACTCTCTCTCCCCCCCCTCCTCACACTCTCTCTCCCCCCCCTCACACTCACTCTCCCCCCCCTCACACTCACACTCTCTCCCCCCCCCCTCTCCCTCACACTCTCTCCTCTCTCTCTTCCCTCTTTCCCCCCCCCCACCCCCCCTCTCCCTCACACTCTCCCTCCAGGCCCGACCGGACTAACCTCGGTAGCACCTGCTGGTGAACAAGGCGGGCCTTTGGACCCGGTTGGCAGACTCCCGTGTCCGATTGAGATCGGGGACAGCCGTTTAAAAAAAAGCCAGAGCGGGCTCTCGCGGGCGGGCGGCGCATGCGCGGTCAGTGCCAGCGGCGCGAGGCGGCCCGCGGGGAGTAGGCAGGGAAACCCCGCGGGCTGGCGGCCGTTAGCAAGCGGATCACTTCGGGTGTCCATCCCGCGCTCTGGCCCCGACACCATCAAACCTGAGAGGGGGAAGTAGAGAGAGACAGGGAAGAGGAGAAGGAGAGAGAGGGAAGAGGAGAGAGGGAAGAGGAGAAGGAGAGAGAGAGAGGGAAGAAAGAGAGAGAGAAATTTTTTGAGCTTCAGGCCCCGAGTCCCCCCCTTCGCGAGGGTGAGGAGGGGGGGGGGGGGGGGTTGCTAAACACAATCTAAAACTCAAATAAATTGTTAATTAATTCCCTAACACATAATTCAAATATTTACCGTACTTCCCTAACACTGAAAGTGTGGGGAAAAAATCGTGAAAAATCAAGATGGCGGCCACTCACCTCGGTTCAGAAGGATAAGGCCCACCCGCACACGCACCGATTGGTCGACCGGTCAGGTCACCGAAGCATAGGATTGGTCAATCGTCTAGTCACTCGACACTCAACTGTAGGAAGGAACCCGCCGTCCGATTGGTCGACCTCGACGTCACACAGTCGCTAATGAGATGCTAATGAGCGGAACGCTGAACGCTTTTGGGATACCGCGGGCGGGATTTTTGTCCGGCCGAAACGTAAATACGCCTATGACCGGTCCGGAATCGCAAGCTTTCTTTTGAGGCGACGCGCGCGTTGGTACGCTCTAACTTTCAAACGTATAGAGAACAGACAGACATCGGGACAGACAGTAGATAGATAGATATATAGAGATATATAGATATATATAGAGATATAGATATAGATATATATATATAATGGCCATTCCATATCTCAGTCAACAACAGTATTACAAAATCTGATGAGGATAACCAGTTATTTCTCCAGAACAGTTAGTGGCTGCTATCAAAATGAAAAAAAAACTATAAAAAGGTACTGTATTAAAATACAGTAAATAGGAAAATGCTATGGACTGGTCAGACCCCTGATTTTAGAGAACTAATGCAGCTGTTGAGCTCCCACTGCCAAATACTAGACTCACTTAAAAATAGCCCAACTATGAGAGGAGAAAATGGAGAATGTCCTTATTCAGTAAATAAGAACCTTCATTGCTGATAGTTCTTTTAATTCACTCGCAGGATGTGGGCACTGGAAAGGCTGGCATTTATTACCCATCCCTAGTTGCATTGTGAAGGTGGTGGTGGGCCTTCAAATCGAGGGCAATTAAGAGTCAAGTACATTGGTGTGGGACTGCAAAGGCCAGACAGGGCAAGAACAGAATCTACCCTTCACAAGAGAACATTAGGTTTTTACAGCAATCCGATAGCTTCATGGTCATTTTTATTGATACCAGCTTTTTATTTCCAATTCAAAATCTTAAACTATCACGATGGGATTTGAACTCACGTTCTCTGGATTATTAGTCCAGGCCTCTGGATTATTAGTCAAGTAACATAACCACCACTACCTGTCCTTGCCTGCACAAGGCACTGCAGACCCTAACAAGCCATTTTCGGATTATTTACACACTTTACAGGATGCAATAGGTTTTTACCCCTTCAGATAAGCACAGATAAGGCAGTGCCACACTACGTGATGCCAATTATCTGTAATGAAGCCTGCACTTTAAAGAAGCTGGTAGGTGATCTCAATCAATCTTAAGCACATTATCAGGTCCAGTGCGGAGCATGAGCCCATGACGGTCCCTGCAAAATGGAACAAAAATCATGATTGCTCCATTGGTGTTATAACACAACAGCCACTAAAGTCAGTCCTCCTTCCCAAAGAATATCCCCAACATAAAAGGAATCCAGGATGACTCCTTTTTCCTACACCTTCCTGTATTTAAGAGACACACTTCTGACACTTGCATTTACTCCGTGCAACCAAAGCAGAGGAACAGTTCGGCTTCTATTTACACACTAAAATTAATGTTTTAGAAATATCAGCTTATGGTGCTTGAATATACTGTTTTGGATGCACGTTACAACTTCGTAAAGTTTTTAAAATACATTAACGAGCAGAGTAGAAAGCAGTTGCTTTGTTTGTACTATTTAGAGAACTGATAGAGAAGTATTTTAATGTATTAAGTTTGAGTTCAGCTGAGCCTAGAGTTTTATTGTAAACAAAATAACTACTCAGTCCCAAAAGAACTGATGCCTGAATATTCTTGAGATAACAAGAACTCTGATTTTAGCTCAACTGAACTAAATACACAAACTTCTGAAGTGTCAAGAGGTCAACATTTTTATCAAATTTCTCAGATGTAAAGCTAGTGGAAAAACAAAAGGTGGTATTTAACAATCTACAAACTCCCCCATCTTCTCCCTCTTTTTCCTGAAGGCAGTCACTTATGCACCAACAGACCTACTGTACATTGGCCAAATGCTCTCCTGGCATGTAAGTTCAGTGAATATCAGCAGGGCATCACCAAGCACAATATAAATATTGTATACTTGTGGTAAACCACTGTTTGTATTCCTGTTTGTATTCCACTGTGTACATGCCTGGACATGCCTCGGCTGACTCCTCCCACAGGTCCTAGTATAAAGGTGACTGCTCCCCAGCCCTTGGTATCCTGGACCGGTCGACCACTCGAGGCAGACCTCCATTCTGTTGTTAATAAAAGCCTTTAGTTACTCTTCTAACTCTCAGTCTTTTATGAGTAATTGATAGATTGTGAACATAGTATTGATGCGCTATGAAAAAACATCCAGCAGTGCAATTATAAATGTAAATTTGGCTTGTGCCTGAAGAGAACTTTGTGCTTCATAACATTAGTGTGACGTACTGCTGGATACAAGTTTATTATTGCTAGTGGTAGCACTAATGATGGAACAATTGAAAATGATGAATGTAAAGGATCACTTAATAAACATTATGCAACTAATGTACATTAAAGTTTGATTGAAAACAAAATCAAACCTATTCAATAATCTAATACTTTATGTAACAGAATTAACACTGTATAACTGCATTATAAAACATCCTGCCCCTTCTTATACTTTTAAAGGATATCAGTGAGAAGTTAGAACCCAATTTGTGTTCAGTTCACTTTGGGAACCAACCTTTTGTGGATGAGATCGAGTCCTTGGTAATGGAAACTATTTTAGGTGATAAATGATCAGTGTTTAAAAGCTGCAGTTTTTGATTGTATTATTTCCACTAGGATGATATTGATATAAAACAAATATAACTGGAAATACACAGGTCAGTCCGAGATAAGATAGAACAGTTCAAGTAGAATTCTTCTTCAAAACTGCTAAAGGTTCTACTCAAGGCATAATTCCACTAATACTTCCTCCGTTTGAAATTTATAACATATCTCCCTCATCCTGATTTCTGATCCTATTAATATGCCTGACTATCTTATTTTTCAGTACTGGTGAAGGGTAGACCGTCTGTTCTCTCCACTGATGCCGATTGACTTGGCGTTTCCAGCTATGTTTAATCTTCTATTTTAAAAGGAAGTACTATATTGGCTCAATAAACTTACTCTTGGTCGTTATGTATTCTAAGTTCTATATAGTAAACTAACATATGAGCTATTAAAATTCACCTTCCATTGTAATACTGCCATAGGAAGTTAGATGCAGGAATCTAATACAAATTAGACACGCTCACTTACAGGTGAACAAGAGCTCCAGATTTATATTTTACAACAAAGCATCGTCTTCAACACACATCATAAACACAAAGTTTAACAGAGTTGTATTATTTGAAACATATTACATCCTATGCGTACAACCATAAGTCGCTGCTCTAAAACAAACTCATCGCACACCATAGGGCAAAGCAGTTTAGAAAACGCAAGGCCGTCGAGTTGCTGCAAGGGCTGAGAGACATTGGAAGAAACACGCTTTTGAAAGCGATCTTCTTCCCCTGGCCGCTCACTACCCGAGCCCCAGGCCCGCGTCGTGAGTGAGTGAGACAGACAGCGAGAGGGGCAGCAGCTGACACTCCAGTAACCGGCCGCCGCATCTCCCTCAACCTCCACACAACCCCTAAACCTGCAGCAGATCAAACACTTCTGAACCAGCGGAGCCGAGGCCCTGAAACCTGCGACGGATAAGACCTGTGAGAGAGATGTCGGAGCCGGGCCGGAGAGCCGAGCCGAGCCGCGGCCCCGCTTACCTTTAACAGATTAGACGCCATGTTCAACTTTACTGAAGCCCTCGCAGCCTCTCGCGAGAGTTCAGGGAGGAGGGGAAAACTTCCAGCCGAAAAGGTGACAGAAAATGTGGAGATAAAAATGTCTCCAACACAAAAAAAACCAACAGTTCACATGGTAACGGGGCGAACGCGCGGCCGGGTCATCGGCTTTTAATATTCGGTGTTGTTTATTTATTCCCCTCCCCGTGTGTTTTTTATTCCTCGTTATTATTTTCTAGTCTTGACTCCGTCCCTCTCGCCGCATCCTGCCCGGATCTAAACTTAGCTCCGCAACAACAAAGCCATATCAGGCTCGCTCATGTGATCCCCAGGCAACGGCCAACCACAGCGCCGCTCCTTCACCGACACAATTCACTCTGCCGCTCCGCCATCAGCGCCCCCTGCCGTGGAGGACAGCGCCGCTCCTTATAACCGCTCCCTCGGTTACACCAACAGCGCCCCCTACCGTGGAGGACAGCGCCGCTCCTTATAACCGCTCCCAGTTACACCAACAGCGCCCCCTGCCGTGGAGGACAGCGCCGCTCCTTATAACCGCTCCCTCGGTTACACCAACAGCGCTCCCTGCCGTGGAGGACAGCGCCGTGCCGTTCCGACCGCCCCCTCAGCAATCGGACAGCGGCACTCCAGCGCTCGCCTTCAAGTAGATCAGATCAGGCAGGTAACATCGCCTCCTGGCCAAGAGGACAACGCGCTACCTCTCACCCCGGGTGACGGATCCCAAGTCAGTGTCCTCCAACAAACTCTACCTCAGCACAAGTCACATTAATCTGAAATAAAAACAGAAAATGCTGGAAATACTCAGCAGATCAGGCAACCTGTGGAGAGAGAAACAGTTAACGTTTCAGGTCGATGACCCTTCGTCAGAACTGGAAAAAGTTAGAGATGTAACAGGTTTTAAGCAAGTGCAGGGGCAGGGAAAGGGAGAGAGCAGGGAAAGGGGGGAGGGGAGGAAAGAACAAAAGGGAAGGTCTGTGATAGGATGGAAGGCAGGAGTGATTAAATTAAATCAAATCAAATCAACTTTTATTGTCATTGTTAGTGCACAAGTGCAGTACAACGAAATGTAGGCTTGCAGCTCCCGAGAGTGTACATTTGGATTAAGACATTTAAACATTCAACATACATTTGGCTTGTAGTATATTAACATAAATATAACCATTTATGATTATAACCATTGGCTGATTCCAAGATGGCGGCCCCCTCGGCGCGCACGAGGCGGTGAGGGCCGCATGGCCGGAAGAATAAGAGTCAGAGTTTCTCTGGGCCACGTCTGTAGTGTATGTACCCGTCTACCTTTAAGGAAACTATTGTATGTAACCGTTCACCTTTAAGAGAACTACTTTAGGTGTGGCACTACTTGTTTGGCTTCTGTATACTGTAATACTGACAGTGACCACACCAGTATATAAGTGTTGTGGCAGGATTGCTGGGGCAGATTCGCCCTGACCTTCGAATAGTAAAGACCTGTTTGTTTGTTACTTCTGAAGTCTGTGTATTTATTAACTGCACAAACCACAGACTTTACAACGTCCAGCGATCGCGCAGTGGCCACTGCCTTTTTTTAAGTCCAGGACCTCCTTCTCCAGCAGTCTCTGCCGGATATAATTCGATTTGAGGCCCGTGATGAAGGAATCGCGGACCAATTCGTCAGAGTACGCGTTGGCCGTCACGGCCTTGCAGTTACAGTCCCGGACCAGGTCCTTTAGGCCCTGTAAGAAATCGTCCATTGATTCCTCTGGTCGCTGCCTGCGTGTAGCCAGCAGATGTCTGGCGTACACTTCGTTTACCGGCCTCTGGTATTGGGCCTTCAGGATAGTGATGGCCTCCGTGTAAGAGGTGGCATCCCGGATGAACGAATAAATCCGATGACTTACGCGAGTAGTCAGTAGACTCAGTTTATCTACTTCGCTAGCGGATGAGGCCCCCGCGACGAGTTCGAAGCATTGGAGCCAGTGTCCAAATTGATTTGATGCTTCAGCAGAATGTGGATCCAAGTCCAGACGCTCTGGTTTTAGGAGTCGATCCATCCTAGTATTCTTTAGTGATTAAATGACAAAAGGCGAAAATCTCCATTCGATAACTAGTTTAGCCATCCATCACCAGTCAGGACTGGCTGGACCACAGCAAGCTCTGCCAAGCCTCACTCCCTCTGCCAATATCAATCACTACTCTAGGATTGTCTTGGAAAGCAAAGATAACCCCTGACTTCTTTTTCCCATTACCAACTGCCTCCTTAAACTAGGCTGACCATACGTCCCCGTTTTCCGGGGACAGTCCTTGGATGAGGTACTGTGTCCCGGGCAAACAATGTGCCCAGAAGAGTCCCCGGTTCACGAAACTTGTCCCCAAATCACCTAACTTTTAATTTCTCGTGCTGTAATATGACGTACAACACACATACACTGTACCGTTCACCCTAACTTGATTACATGTTTCCTTCCCCGAGTGCCCCCTGTCAATCATGCTCACCGCGAGCAACGACTGGTTGGGAGGCCAGACCTGAGGTGGGCTCAGTGATGTAAGGGAATGGTCTATTGGTTAGCATCCACATCAATCGAGCGCCGAGCACGCGCCATCAGCGAGTTGAGCTGCGCTCCCGACACAACCTCGCTCGACAACCAAACCCCTACTTCCCCCCCCCCCCCCACTCTTTGCTACGAGATGTACCAGTTTGAATCGCAGGCGACCTCGAGCCAATTAGTCGCTCGGCTTCTGATTTCGTCATCTCCTCTCCACGCCCACCCCCCCCCCCCCACCCTTCACAACAATTCAAAATGGTCGCAGTTTGGAAGCTGATTGGTCAGTCAGTGACGGTTACACCCAATGATTTTGTAAATATATGACATGTTTATTTTTGGAAAAAACAGTCGGCTGCGCTCGAGCACTGCGGAGACAAAAGGCCAGGTGTCAGCAAGAGCCTGCAGCAGTGGGTACGAAAAACTGATGTTCCTGAACAGTGTTATTGTATTATTTATAAACGGTGTCTGAATGCACTTCAGTAGTGTGATGTCACATCTGCAGTAATTATACTGATGCGCTATCAATAACTCAAAAGACTGAGATTAAGCGAGTAATTAACAGGCTTTTATTAACAAGAGAATGAAGGTGTGCCTCGAGTGGTCGACCGGTCCAGAATACAAAGGGGCTGTGGAGCAGTCACCTTTATACCTGGATTCGTGGGAGGAGTCAGCCGAGGCATGTACAGGCATGTACACAGTGGAATACAAACAGTGGTTTACCACATTCACCCCTTGTTTAAAATTGAGTCCGGCGGGGTGAAGTGTATTAAAAGTTAGTGTATTGGAGTCTCTCCGGAGGTCTTGTCTGCCGCTGTGATCGGCATGGCGACGGCAGGGGTAGTGAAGCTTCCGGCGTCGAGTCCCGCGTAGGCTGGGGCACTGGTGTGTAGTCCTCGTAGATGTCGAGTGGGTCGTGGGGCCCAGGCCTGCCGTCTGCTGGGGCTGGATATCGGATCGTGGGGGGGGGGGGGGGGGTGGTAGTGGGTGGTGGGTTACTGCGGCCCCCGAGGGTGCGAGGTCTCTTATGGAGACTGTGTCCTCCCGCCCGTCCGGGTACGCAATGTAAGCATACTGTGGGTTGGCGTGGAGGAGGTCGACCCTCTTGACCAGGGGGTCCGTTTTATGGGTCCTCACATGTCTTCTCAGTAGGACCGGCCCTGGGGACGTCAGCCATGGCGGTAGCGATGTCCCCGATGTGGACTTCCTTGGGAAGACAAACATTTTCTCATGAGGGGTGGCGTTAGTGGCAGTGCAGAGCAGTGACCGAATAGAGTGGAGCGCATCGGGGAGCACATCCTGCCAGCGGGAGGTCGGAAGGCCCCTAGACTTTAAGGCTAACAGGGCGGCCTTCCAAACTGTTGCATTCTCTCTTTCCACCTGTCCGTTCCCCCGGGGGTTGTAACTGGTGGTCCTGCTTGTGGCAATACCCCTAGCTAGCAGGTACTGACAGAGTTCGTCGCTCATAAACGATGAGCCCCGGTCACTATGGATATAGCTGGGGAAACCGAACAGGGTGAAGAGGTCGTTCAGACATTTAATGACCGTGGCACTGGTCATGTCCGGGCAGGGGATGGCGAACGGGAAACGGGAGTACTCATCAATAATATTGAGGAAGTACACATTGCGGTCGGAGGAGGGGAGAGGCCCTTTAAAATCAACGCTCAGGCGCTCGAAGGGGCGAGTGGCTTTTATCAGGTGAGCCCTGTCTGGTCTGTAAAAGTGCGGTTTGCACTCAGCGCAGACTTGGCAGTTCCTGGTCATGGTCCTGACCTCCTCAATGGAGTAAGGCAGGTTGCGGGCCTTGATGAAGTGGAAGAACCTGGTGACCCCCGGGTGGCAGAGGTCATTGTGGAGGGCCCGCAGTCTATCGATCTGCGTGCTGGCGCAGGTGCCACGCGATAGAGCATCCGGGGGTTCATTGAGCTTCCCGGGCCGGTACAAGATCTCGTAATTGTAGGTGGTAAGTTCGATTCTCCACCTCAAGATCTTGTCGTTTTTGATTTTGCCCCTCTGCTTGTTGTTAAACATGAAAGCAACTGAACGCTGGTCAGTGAGCAGGGTAAATCATTTTCCGGCCAGGTAGTGCCTCCAATGACGCACAGCCTCCACAATAGCCTGGGCCTCCTTCTCAACAGCGGAGTGTCTGGTCTCCGGGCCCTGGAGGGTTCGTGAAAAGAAGGCCACGGGTCTCCCCGCCTGATTGAGGGTTGCGGCCAGGGCAAAGTCGGACGCATCGCTTTCCACCTGGAAGGGGATGGATTCGTCCACTGCGTGCATGGTGGCTTTGGCAATGTCTTCCTTGATACGGTGGAAGGCTAAGCGGGCCTCTGCCGTCACGGGAAAAGAGGTGGACTTGATCAGCGGACGGGCCTTGTCCGCATAGTAGGGGACCCACTGGGCGTAATAAGAGAAAAACCTTAGGCACCTCTTCAGGGCCTTGAGGCAGTGGGAGTTCCATAAGGGGACGCATCCGGTCGGGGTCGGGGCCGATGACTCCGTGTTCCACAACACAGCCAAGGATGGCGAGGCGGGTTGTGCGGAATATGCACTTCTCCTTGTTATACGTCAGGTTGAGGAGTTTGGCGGTACAGAGGAATTTTTCGAGGTTTGCGTCATGGTCCTGCAAGTCATGGCCGCAGATGGTCACATTGTCCAGATATGGGAAAGTGGCCTGCAACGCATTTTGATCGACCATCTGGTCCATCTCCCTTTGGAAGACGGAGACCCCGTTGGTGACGCCAAAGGGAACCCTAAGGAAGTGGTAGAGGCGGCCGTTTGCCTCAAAGGCAGTATACTGGCGGTCCTCAGGGCGGATAGGGAGCTGGTGGTACGCTGATTTCAGGTCAATGGTCGAGAAGACGCGGTACTGCGCGATCTGGTTGACCATATCAGCTATGCGGGGGAGTGGGTAAGCGTCCAGCAGGGTGTAGTGATTTATTGTCTGGCTGTAGTCGATGACCAGGCGCTGCTTCTCGCCGGTCTTAACGACCACAACCTGGGCTCGCCAGGGGCTGGTGCTGCTCTCAATAATCCCTTCCTTCAGGAGCCGCTCCACTTCGGTTTTAATGAAAACCCTGTCCCCGGCACTGTATCGCCTGCTCTTTGTGGCGATGGGCTTACAGTCGGGGGTGAGGTTAGCAAACAGTGGGGGGGGGGGGGGGGGGTGACTCTGAGTGTGGAGAGGTTCCACCTGGTGCGCGGCGGGCAATTTGGAAGCTGCTGGCTGCGGACTGTGAGTGGGGGGAGGGGTCCACCGTACGCCATCGTAACACTTTTAAGGTGGCACTGAAAATCTAACCCCAGTAGAGCGGCAGCGCAGAGGTCGGGCAGGACCAGAAGTTTAAAATTATTGTACACAGTCCCGTCTACTACGAGTGTCACCACGCAGTAGCCACCGATGTCCGCCGACTGGGACTCGGAGGCCATAGAAATCCGCTGGTGCGCAGGCAGGACTGGGAGAGAGCAACGCCGCACCGTGTCGGGTGGATGAAGCTCTCCGTGCTCCCAGAGTCAAAAAGGCAGATTGTTTCGTGACCATTTACCTTAATGTCCATTGTGGAACTGGCCAGCTGGTGCGGTCTCGCTTGGTCCAGTGTAACGGAGGCCAGCGTAGGGGTCGGTGTGTCGTTGCGGGTATCAGATGAGGCGGTGTTGGGGGCCTGTTGTGTCCCAGCTGTCGTCCAAGATGGCGGCGTCCATGATCCCCATGTGGCTGGAGGCGTCCAAAATGGCTGCTGTTCCGGTGGTTCGCACATGGCTGGGGAGGCCCAAGATGGCGGCCCGCACGGGGCGCTGCTGGGGTTCGGGGTGGCTTTGGCTCTGCAGACGCTGGCGTAGTGTCCCTTCTTCCCGCAGCCCGAGCAGATCGCATTTTTCGCCGGGCAGCGCGCTCTGGGGTGTTTGGCCTGGCCACAGAAGTAGCATTTCTGGCCTTGGGGCACTGCTGTCTGGCCTTGGGACACTGCTGCGGTAGTTGGGCCATTGCTGGGATGTGGCTGGGGTGGCACGGCGCTATGAGACGGTCCTACCGGTGTCCCAGGCTGTCGTTCCCCGCGGCGTCCACGGTGCAGAGGAGTAGGCATCCATGCCCCGGTAGGCTGCGTCTAATGATAGTGCGAGTTCAGAGGCCTTGTTGAGATCGAGGTCACTCTGCTCCAGCAGTCGCTGTCGGGTGCAATTGGACCTGTGGCCCGCTACAAAAGCGTCCCGGATAAGTTCCTCTGTGTACACGGCGGCCTTTACATCCTTACAACCACAGGCCCGGCCAAGCACAGGCAGTGCCTGAAGGTATTCCTCGGTCGATTCCCCAGGTTGTTGTTTACGACTCCCCAGGAGGTGCCTAGCGTACACCTCGTTCACTGGGCGCGTGTACTGGTCCTTGAGGAGCTTGATAGCATCCGCATACGAGGTCGCGTCCTGGATGACCGAGTACACTCGGTGGTTCACTTTGGAGGTCAGGACATCCAGTTTGTCCTCATCCGATTTGATTGCAGCGGAGGCGGTCAGGAATTTTTCGAAACACCTAAGCCAGTGAGTAAACTTGGTGGATGAGTCTGCCTCCCGATGATCTAAGTCCAGGCATGCTGGTGTGAGGATCTTCTCCATTATAAAATCTTGTTAATAAAATTGATGCGCTATCAATAACTCAAAAGACTGAGATTAAGCGAGTAATTAACAGGCTTTTATTAACAAGAGAATGAAGGTGTGCCTCGAGTGGTCGACCGGTCCAGAATACAAAGGGGCTGTGGAGCAGTCACCTTTATACCTGGATTCGTGGGAGGAGTCAGCCAAGGCATGTACAGGCATGTACACAGTGGAATACAAACAGTGGTTTACCACATATACGTACATTTGTTTTGCATTTATAGTGTATGTGTGCAACTGTTAAAATATAGGCTGCTAAAAACTTTTGCCTCGCTACGCTGCGCAACCTACATTTTCCATCCTGGCTACTTTGCTGTGCTCCCACCCTGTGTGTCCCTGGATTTGGTTTAGAAAATATGGTCACCCTACCTTAAACCCATCTTGCCTGCCACTTCCATCTTCACTTCTAACAAGAGTGAGAATCTCATAGATTTCTTCATCATCAAAACAGAGACCATCTGTTCAACTGTTGCTTCCCCCTTTTCCTTACCCACACAGCTCTTGTCCTCCTAAATCTCACCAAACCTACCCTGATCCCCCATCATTCTGCAGTTTCACTCCCATCTCCCCCATTTCCATGCAACCTACTTCCTTGATCTCCCCACTCATCTCCTGACTACTCAATTACTCCTCCTGACCCTGATGCTCACTTGCATTGTAAATGACTCTCCTTGCTCAGACACTGTCCATCCTTTCAAAACAGTCATCATCATCCCACTCCTCATAAAACCCATCCTTGATCTATTTGTCCTATCAAACAGTCACTTCAGCTCTAACCTTCCTTTCCGATTAAGAACAGAAACCCTGGATGATTTCTCCTCCCTAGCTCAGAGGCACTATGCCCAATTGTGATGTCCTTACCACTGCCTTGGCTAATTTATATCAGAGATCAAACCTGGGACTTTCCTGGTCTGTATGATTGAGTAACTTACTGGATAAAGTCACTCAACTATCAGAGAAGCCTTTTTGAATTATTTTTATGTTCATTTAATAATATTTGTATGTGAATTTTAGTGAAGAATTTGCCATATACTACAATGTTTCCAATGAATACAAAGAGTATATTTTTCTTACAAAAGCCAATCTTTCAATGATATGCCCTTGTTTGAAAAATTATACATTTTGAATTGTCAGCTCTTAGCAAATTCAGTGGATGTTTAAAATCCTATAGCTATTTGAAAAAAGACCAGAGAGTTCCCCTGGTGCCTTTCTGAGGCTCCGTTTACCATGCAGGGGCTCTATGCAACAGTTCAGTTTGGGGCTCCTACATTTCACTCGACAATGATACTATATACTGCCTACTTAATCTGGTATCACTGGATCCGCTCACGGTTCCTGATTGGCTTGAGGCCCTGTAAAATTGCACGGCTCTAACACCGCCCCTGGTGCCCTGACACCATTCTTCCCTCAACTAATACCACCACAGCAGATTAAATGATCATTCACCTCATTGCTATTTGTGGGATCTTTTGTGTGCAATATGGTGACAAGGCTGGCCGACATAACAACGGTGACTGCAGTTCAAAGTAACGCATTGTATGTAAACGTTTGAAATCTTTGAAATATGTGACACAGTGCTATTTAAATGCAAGCTTTTCTTTTCAATATTAGTGGCAATCTATGAATTTCGATAACAGTGGAAATAGTGCTGGCACAATGCATATATGAAAGAACTGTGACTCAATCAATGGCTATTACTTAGCATGGCATTATAAAAGCAAAAGGCACAGGCTGTATTCCAGAGGTCCTTGGAACGAATTATAACCAGAAAGGGACTGCTATCAGAAGCGAGATGAAAGTTGTTCCATCTGTTGAGTGTAAGGATCCTATGTGAAATGAGTTTGGACAGTCTCAATCTGACTCCATGTGGGCATGGGTCTACAATGCAAAACTATCCCTAATTTCAGAAAGGCCATAGGGATATGGGGAAAAAGTCAGACTGGTGCAGTAGAGGGTGCTCCTGAGGTTGGGCTGAGACAGGTTGTTGGGCAGAGTAAAGGCAGCTTTACTCTGCACCTGCCTGTGCTAAACTTCACCTAGGAATATAGGGTGCTTAAAATGGTCGCATCTATTTGCAACACCAGATTTCTGATGGGTCCCCTTGGAGGACGAAATACAACCAGTAGTTTATCTGGAATGTGTAATAGGCACAAGTAAGGAGTGTAATGGAATACTCTCAACTTGCCTGGATGAGTGCAGCTCCAACAACACTCAAGAAGCTCGACACCATCCAGGACAAAGCAGCACGCTTGATTGGCACCCCATCCACCACCTTAAACATTCACTCCTTCCACCACCGGCGTACCATGGCTGCATTGTGTACCATCTACAAGATGCACTGCAGCAACTCGCCAAGGCTTCTTTGGCAGCACTTCCCAAACCCGTGACCTCTTCCACCTAGAAGGACAAGGGCAGCAGGCGCATGAGAACACTACCACCTCCAAGTTCGCCTCCAAGTCATACACCATCCTGACTTAGAAATATATCGCCGATCCTTCATCGTCGCTGGGTCAAAATCCTGGAACTCCCTACCTAACAGCACTATGGGAGAACCTTCACCACACGGACTGCAGCGGTTCAAGAAGGCGGCTCACCACCACCTTCTTAAGGGCAACTAGGGATGGGCAATAAATGCTGGTATTGCCAGCGACGCCCTGATCCCATAAACGAATTTAAAAAAAATTAGATCCAGCCTGCCTAAGTAATCAAGTACTTTGTAATGTGTATTTTGAGACATTCATTCTGACTGCCAGACTCCAGACACAGCTCAGAGAACAGACAAGGCTCACCCTTGCGAGTTAGGACCTTCTACCCACCCCAAAAAAGTTCTTGGCCCCCAGCAAGTTCCTAACCTTGCCCCACCCCCAAATTCCTGACCTCCCCACACCCGCCCAAGTTCCTGACCTCACCTACCCCCCAACCTTTCTACCGACCCGCCCACCCCCCCCACCGGGTTCCAGGCCTCCTCTCCCCCTGCCAATCTCCACTCTCTTTCCCCGCCCTCTCTCTCTCTTCCCCCCGCCCCCTGGCTCACCATTGTCTCTCTCTCTATGTCTCTCTCCCCCTCCCCACCATCTCAGTCCCTCTCCCATCTCAGTCCCCCCCATCTCTGTCCCTCCCCCCCATCTCTGCCCCTCCCCTCCATCTCAGTCCCTCCCCCATCTCAGTCCCTCCCCCCATCTCAGTCCCTCCCCCCCATCTCAGTCCCTCCCCCCATCTCAGTCCCTCCCCCCCATCTCAGTCCCTCCCCCATCTCTGCCCCTCCCCCATCTCTGCCCCTCTCCCCATCTCTGCCCCTCTCCCCATCTCAGTCCCTCCCCCATCTCTGCCCCTCTCCCCATCTCTGCCCCTCTCCCCATCTCTGCCCCTCTCCCCATCTCTGCCCCTCTCCCCATCTCTGCCCCTCTCCCCATCTCTGCCCCTCTCCCCATCTCTGCCCCTCTCCCCATCTCTGCCCCTCTCCCCATCTCTGCCCCTCTCCCCATCTCTGCCCCTCTCCCCATCTCTGCCCCTCTCCCCATCTCTGCCCCTCTCCCCATCTCTGCCCCTCTCCCCATCTCTGCCCCTCTCCCCATCTCTGCCCCTCTCCCCATCTCTGCCCCTCTCCCCATCTCTGCCCCTCTCCCCATCTCTGCCCCTCTCCCCATCTCTGCCCCTCTCCCCATCTCAGTCCCTCTCCCCATCTCAGTCCCTCTCCCACCCCCCCCCCGATCTCAGTCCCTCTCCCCCCCCACTCTCTCTCCCTCTCCATTTCCCTCCCCCCCCCCCCCGGTCTCTCTCCCTTTCTGTCCCCCTACCCCCCCCCCCAGGGGCTTCCACACTAACATGCCTCACTTTGATGAGCACAATTTAAAAAAACCCACCGAATTAGGCAACAACATTGCAACACAGTATTGTCGTATGCTGATGCCTGGATTTTTCCGTGAGGTTCTCCCCAATTGCCTGCTGTAACTTTGGCGGAAGATTGGTAGAAACATCCTTTGTGCGTGTAACCGGGGTTTCAAATGAGTTGCAGGCCTCATTTCAATATTGTTGCTGTAAATTGGTTGCAGTGTGTACCATCTACAGGATGCACTGCAGCAACTCTCTAAGGTTTCTTCGGCAGCACCTCCCAAACCCGCGACCTCTACCACCTAGAAGGACAAGGACAGCAGGTGCATGGGAACACCACCACCTGCAAGTTCCCCTCCAAGTCACACACCATCTTGACTTGGAAATATATCGCCGATCCTTCATCGTCGCTGGGTCAAAATCCTGGAACTCCCTCCCTAACAGCACTGTGGGAGTACCTTCACCTCACGGATTGCAGCGGTTCACGAAGGAGGCTCACCACCACCTTCTCAAGGGGAATTAGGGATGGGCAATAAATGCTGGCCTTGCCAGCGACACCCACATCCCAGGAACGAATAAAAAAAAAAGCTCCGACTACTTTTCCAGGTTCGACAGCGTCCTTAACTGGACCATTGGATTAAGACTGCAGCTGCTGCTGGCCCCTGTTCGCCCTGTCTTGATCGCCTCCCCTCCCCTGGACTTACTTGTATTCTTTTATTGATTCTCGAAAAATCAATTATCAAGTATTTAGTTACTGTTTGAATTTAGTGTTCCGTTCATTTATCCTATAGTGCTCTCTTGT